>NW_005363687.1:1188874-1205535 GCF_000412655.1 Myotis brandtii
GGAATGTTGGAGTCTGCAGCAAGCAAGCCTCGTGCTCGCTTCAGTGCCTGGCTGCCGGCCGCCATCTTGGCTGACAGTTAATTTGCATATACTCACTGATTAGCCAATGAAAAGGGTAGCGGTTGTACGCTAATTACCATGTTTCTCTTTTATTAGTGTAGATACTGTCTTTAGGGGGCAATCAACTTTTCTGCGTAGCATTTTCCTCTAGATCAGAGGTTCTCAACCTGTGGGTCGCGACCCCTTTGGGGGTTGAACGACCCTTTCACAGGGGTCGCCTAAGACCATCGGAAAACACATATATAATTACATATTGTTTTTGTGATTAATCACTATGCTTTAATTATGTTCAATTTGTAACAATGAAACTACATCCTGCATATCAGATATTTACATTACGATTCACAACAGTAGCAAAATTACAGTTATGAAGTAGCAACGAAAATAATTTTATGGTTGGGGGTCACCACAACATGAGGAACTGTATTAAAGGGTCACAACATTAGGAAGGTTGAGAAGCACAGCTCTAGATTATTTTTCACACATACACACATTTACTCAAATTATATATACAGGGGTAGGCATAAGTAGGTTTACAGTTGTACATATGGAGAAAGACATGCAAGTTATGATTATTACAATAGCTTTATTAACTCTGTGTTTCATGTACTCACAACTATGAACCTACTTTTTTTCCCACTGTTGTATATTAAAAAATAATATTTGCAATATTATGAATTTGTATTTATACTTTCTCAGTATATAGGGGCAGTCAGGATCACCTACCAAACAGAAATCAAACAAACACTTTAGCATATTTTAAATTCCCTCTTTCTGCACATTACTCATCGTGAAATTAATATCTTTCTTTATTCTCAAGAGCATATTATTTATTGCTTTCATGAATTTTCTGTGTACTCCACTATATCTGTTTCTTTGGATGCTATTATGATTAATGTTCTATTTTAACTTATTTCTAACATTTTAATTTTGCTTTGTGTTTGTCCCACTTTTTCATGATGAAATAATTACATTTTCTTTCTAGACACTTTGTCAAAAATTATTTAGCCAACTAAAATCAATGCTGTTGTTTTTTTCTCACTATTGACTTTGTGCCCCAATTACTAGTATTTTTATTTCTTAATGCTTTTTAAAAATTTGCAAGCAGCTATTTTATTTTGCTAACTAGAAGCAGAGGTTTTATAAATGTAAAAATAGTACTTGAATGTAAAATTTTTTTTTTACTTTGAATGTCTAATTTGAATGTTAGCTTAGTTGTGTAAAATACTAATTCCAAAATAATTTTTCTTTACAATTTACTAAAAATTTTTTCTTTTCTTTCAGTATCTTTTAGAATTCTTTCTAGTTTTTAAGAAATCACTGACAAGAGGTCTAATGCAATGTGTTTTCATTTCTTCATAAATTGTAATTTTTTATAGCAGAGATTTTAGAATTTTCTCTTTATCAACAAACTTTTTTTAGCATTAAATAATGCTCATGCATCTGGTCATAAATCAGTGAGACTCCTCAATATAAAACATTTTTGCTGCTATAACTTTCTGTTCACCAGTCTATTATATTCATCAAATATGATGGCTTTAAAATATATAATAACCATATTTTAATTTATAAGGCTTGATATACTGTTTTCTTATTTCATATCAACATGTTTTTCTTTTATGGTTATGATTGCCTTTATTTTTCCATGGATATATAGAGCCATCACTCTAATTCTGGTTCTTGGTGTTATTAAGGTTATAACATATTCTATCTCTTCTTTTCACTTTTTATTTTCAAACAAATTTACATTTACAGAAGATGTGCAATGTTCTAAAGAGTTCCCATTATCTTTTTGCCACAAACCTTAATGTCTGACATAGCTACGGTACCATTATCAATACTAGGAAATTATTACAATATTAACACAGTGTTATTAATTATTAACTAATGTTATTAATTATTCATGGACCTTATTTAAAATTTATTAATTCTCCTACTTATTTTCTTCAGGAACCAACCCGGAATAGCGCATGCATTTGTTGTCATGTCTCCTTAATCTCCTTCAATCTGTGGCAGTTCCTTAATCCTGCTTTGTCTTTCAGGATCTTAATAATTTTGAGGAGTTATTTTGTAGACTGCCTTTTAATTTTCCAACGTTTTCTTCTCATCACATTAAAGTTACTCATTTTTGTCGATATTGTAATGGAGGTGATGATTTTCCCTTCTCAGTGCAGCATACCAGGGCGTATGTGATATTCATGTGTCATTATTGTTTATGTAAACTTTGATCACATGGTTAAGGTGACAACCTCTGAAAAGTTATGTTTTATTCCTTTATGTTTAGTAAGTGTCTTGTGGAGAGATTCTTTGAGACTATGTAAATATCTTTTTTCACATCATATTTTTGCCCACTAATTTTAGCATTTATTTATGAGTTTTGTCTGAAATAATAGGCAAATAACTGTGGCATTTGCCTAATTATTTTCTATTTTCATCGTTTCTTCCACATTTATTTTCTAGAATTCCACTACAAGGAAGAGCTAACTATCTCTCCCCCCCCCCCATTCATTCATTCATTTGCTTACTGAATTTACCATCTTATGGACACTGAATTGGTTTTATATTGCAAATTCATTGCCTTACACAACTCACATTATTATCTCACAGTTCCAGGAGATGGGGGGAATTGTCACCGCTCAGCTGGCTCCTCTACTCAGGTTTCACGAGGCTGCAATCAAGGCATTGTCCAGGCTACATGCTCATCTGCACAATAATCCACTTCCAAACTCATCCCAGCTTTGGGAAGAAATAATTTACTTGCATATATGACTGAAGCCCTCAGCTTCTCTTACTATTAGCTGAGTCATTCTGAGGTCCTAAAAACAACTGAATTATCAATCGCATATTAATTTAAAAAAGATTTTTCTCATTTTGAAAAGCTGTATAATATTTTAATGTATAGACTAACTATGTTTTATTACCCACTAGTCCATGTATGAAGGTTTAGGTTACTTCCATTGTTTTGCGATTACAAAGAGCATTGCAATGAATAACTATTGGATGTCTAGCTCCAGAGGAAATTCTTAGAGGTGGAATTCCAAGATTAAAAGGAAGACACACATGTGCTTTTGATAAGCATTTTCAAATTCCCTTCCAGCAGGGTTATAGAATTCACACTTGCACCACGATTTGGTGACCGTGTTTTCTTCCTCACACGTTTGGCACCAGAATATAATGACATTTGTCAATCTGATATGCGATATGTTATCAGAGTTCAATTCGCACTTCTCTAACTGTGAGAGAGTAATTGACCCCTTCTCCCGGGAAGATTTCCCGGATCCAAGCCTCCTTCCTCCAATATGTATTACATTCTTCATCTTTATTTTACTTATTAAAAAAAAAAATTTATCTTAAACTGACTTCATGTTATGTACTTATTTATTGTCTGTCTCCACTACTAGAAAGTTAGCTTCTCAGGGGCATGAACTTATCTGTTATCTATTGTAGTATCTCCTGGGACTAGAAGAGTGTCTGGCACATAATTGGCTCTCAAACAAGTATTCATTGAATGAATGAATGAATGAATGAATGAATGAATAAATGAATAACTTCAGGCCTCTCCATATAACCAGCAAGATGGCTTCTTTTACATCTGTAGTCAAAAGATTCTAAATCAGCAACCCTCATGTGAAAGTGATGTTTGTTTCTTAACATCTTCAAGACTCTAATTGGCCATTTTTGCATCAGCTGTCAGTTCTCTGCACTCATTACTTTGAGCTATGATTGGCACATCCTGCGTCAGTTCTCATCTCCTAACCAATCTGAGCACATTCATCATGTTGAGTGGGTGAGTGGAGGACCTTCCACTATAGGGGTAGTACCACCCTCTGCCCCACCAGTCACACAGAAAAATTCTGTTACCTTCATGTGTCATATTTCTTCAGTATTTCCTATTCTCAGACTTTGAGTAGAGATTTATATCAAGGGTATTTTACCCCAAACTCAATGAATATATACTTTTTATTTTCTCACTCTCAAGATAAAATCTGTCAGAATATTTTTCTCAGATTTTAAGTTAAAGGGGAGTTTGCTATAAATTTTAATCAAACATCCAGCGATCCAGCAGCCTGGTATCTGAGCAGTCTCAGCAAGTGAACTATAGCTCAGCATAGTTACATATTTTACTTAGGAAAGTCTCTACATGAAATATAAGACTTCAGTATCTAATCTTCTGCTTACTCTGGTTACTCACCACCCCGCTATGGGAAGCCTGTGTATGTTATAGAGACTTTCTACAACCACCTGAATTTCTATATGATAATCTTCTAATTAATGTTGACCCTCCCAGGGCAGCTGATTCTATAATCAGTTGATACACAGAGAAAAGAAGATTTCCAGTTTAAGTGAAATGTTCCACATCTGTGGGACCCCATGTTTCTCCCAAATAAGAAGTAGTCATAGCGCAGTTTTGGAGACATGGACGTGGGAGCCAGGTTACCCAGGTTCATATCCCAGATTTATCATTTATTATCTCTGTGATTGTGGTAAAGTTACTTAACGTCTCTGGGTCTTAATTTTCTCATCTGCAAAATGAAATCATACAATAATAATATTTACAGCGTAGGAAGAACAAAGTCAGGAAAGAACAACAAATAATTCCTCTTTTTAATAGTAAATTTTGAGGGTTTACCTTGTACCACTTATTGCTCTAAATGCTTTACTAATAACTTAATCTTCACATCAGTCCTACATGGAAGCTATTAATAAGCATTTAGAACAGTTAGCCGTCTCTCTATGTTAGAAAATATTGCAAACTCAATCCCCAAATTTCAGTTTATCAACACAATAAAGGTTTGTGTCTCACGTTTATCTTCCGATGATGGTGGCCAGAGGAACTCTGTCTCATATAGTTATACAAGCACCAAGATTCTCTCTCTCTAGAGGAGGGTTTCTTAACCTTGGTACTATGACATTTTGGGTTAGATATTTCTTTACTGTGGGTAGCTGTTCTGTGCACTGCAGGATGTTTATGAATATCACTTCTATCCACTAGAGTTCAGTAGTACCATCACAGTTTTGACAAACATTTCTGTGGACATTGCCCAATTTTCTTTGGATGGGGAAGGAGGGGTGGTTAGATTACTTAATTGGGAATCACCAATGTAGAGGCTATACCATTCCCAACAATCTCAGAGATCTCCACTGGATCTTCTTGGCTAGCTGGTATATTATGAGAGAAAGAAATTATGAAGGATTATATGGAAAATGTTAAAGGCCAAGTTCAGAATTAATATGCATCAATAATACCTTCAATCCATTGTCTGGAATTCAGTCAAATAGCCTCATTCACTCTCCAAGAAAATGTGAAATTGTTGTCTTCCTATGTACTGAAAACAAAATAGCGTTTGACAAATAGCTTTCCCCGCCCCCCCCGCCATAGTCTCACCTTTTGTTCACCAAATACCAGGGTTTCCCCCTATATATTGAACACACTCTCTTTACAAAGGAAATAATCAAAACTTTTTTATTACTAACCGAATCCAGCTCAGATCCTGGTTTTCTAAGTAGGACACATTATTTTGCATTCAGTAAAAAAATGTCTCCATGACCTATTGAACTTTGAATTCAAAAGACATTGCTTGCTCTACCCACCCTCCCAATCTAATACACAGTAGTATAACAGAGACAGATGAACTATTATAGGTCTTCCATTTTAATGAGAGAATAGGAAACAAATCAGTATCAATGATTGACCTACAGAACAGGAATGAGAAGGGGTAAATTCTTTGATTAGACCTTGATCCTTTCTGTCTTATCCATTACTCTTAATATTCCAGGCTCCAACTTCTGGGAAACTCTTCCTTGTCTATTATTTTCCTCAGCCACATCTTAAGTGCCATTTCTAGGTAAATCTTCCTTTTATTTTTTATTTTTTTAAACATATTTTTATTGATTTCAGAGAGGAAGGAAGAGGGAGAGAGAGATAGAAACATCCATGATGAGAGAGAATCATAGATTGGCTGCCTCCTGCAAGTCCCCCACTGGGGACCGAGCCCACAACCTGGGCATGTGCCCTTGACCGGAATTGAACCTGAGACCTTTCAGTATGCAGGCCAACACTCAATCCACTGAGCCAAACTGGCTAGGGATAAACCTTCCTTTTAAATGGCCAATCTTCCTTTTTTTTTTTATGTTTTTGTTCCTGATGCTCTTCAGTCAAAATTTTGTTAGACGAGGTTTTTGGTTTCTTTAGCATTGTAATTCCCTCAAAAAACTCAGTAAAACTCACCCAATTACTTTCCATAAGTTCCATATACCACTAATCATACCCACTATTTTTTTTCCAAGAAGTAACCCTCAGATTGTTTAATAATTGTCAAACCTGTAAACCACTCAGATGTTCTCCAATAGTTTGATGAATAAATAAAGTTGATACAGCCACAGAGTTGAATAGTATTAAGCAATAAAAAGAAATGAAATATTGATATATTCAACAACTTGGAGGAATCTCACATGCATTTTGTTGAGTAAAAGAACCATTCTCAAAAGGTTATATAATGTATGGATTTTAATTTATATGACATCTTCAAAGAGACAAATATAGTGATGAAAACAGATCAGTGATTGCCAGAGGTCACAGGTTAGAAAAGTTATTTCAAAGGATACTCACAAAAAGATTATTTTTGGTGATGGAAAAGTTCTATCATAATTGTAGTGGTAGTTACCCAAATTTTAAATACTCTAAACCTCAGAGAATTATAACTCTTCTCACAAAAAAAAGAGAGATAAAAAGTCAATATCCGTGTATGTTAACTTAAAAATAATCAAATTTTTTAAATGTTCTTCAACTATCAAGACTGGTGTGGTATACTAAAGTTTATCTGGAGTAACTAGAATTCTTGACAAAAAAATAGGCAGCATCTGCTACCTAGGAAACAGATGAGTCACAACATCCTCAGACATCATTAGAGACCGTCCAGTGCCGAGGACCCATTTGGAAGTCTTGAAGGGCTGAACATATATACATTCTCTTAATCTTTTGGAGCCTTTTAGAAACAGAGGAGATCTCTGGGCAAATACCTGTTATTTAAGGTCAAAGGATAGGGCAGTTGTGAGCTCCTCGGTGCCCTTTGCAGTAATGAACAGGCCTTAAATTTTTGTTAGATAATACTGATGAGTGTTCTCTAGATAACATAATTTAATCCACATCACTGATTTATACTTTGCCTGAAGCCATTTCCTCAGGGGTTGGGGGGGATGCTTAAGTCTTCAGAGGGATTCTAATGCTGGGATTTAAGTTTTTGATTGGGAAATGAATCTTGGGCAAGTTGGCCTTTGGCTTTCTTACACCACATTAGAGATTGCGCTTACGTAACAGATACTGACCTTTTTGACAGTGTACCATTGAGCTCATCCAGAATCATCTTATTAAAAAGGATCAGAATTTAATACAGCAGGATTTCACTTCCAAATTACATACTGCATGATTGCTAATCAGTCCCAATGTTAGTCAGAAATTTTTTAAAATTGAAGTCTATGGCAGCTTAAAAATAAAAAGCAGTCAACATTTTTAAAGCCCTTATTTTTAAATGTTCTATTTTACAAAGTCTGACTGCTTATCATTTCAAGGTAATAAAAATTCTTATTTTTTTAGAGAAACAGTAACTTATTATTGTAAAATTAATATTTGTTTATTATAAAATCATTCAAACACTATAGAACACTTCAAAAAATAACCTTATCCAAGCTACCAGAATACCAGATATCTCTAGATACCTACATCAGACTATCTATCTATCTATCTATCTATCTATCTATCATCTATCTATCTATCTATCTATCATCTATCTCTACAGAATCTCTATAAATTATGTTAAAAGAATTACCCAGAATAGTCTTACAAAAGGCTAAAACCCACCTTAATCTAAGACTTAATTTAGATAAACTGATCACACACTAAATGCCTGCTTGCATCAGATAGAGCTCTTTATAAATTATTGAAAGATTGACAAAGATAAAAGAAAGAACACACAGTTCACTAATATGAGGAATACCACAGAATGACAAAACAATCATCCTGCAACAATTAGAAGAGTAATAAAGGTATAATACATACAAAATGACATTTTAAAATTCAACAACTTATAAGAATTGTTTTCCCTGAAAAAAAATTAAGTCCAAAAATTAGCCAAGAAGAATTACAAATTGAATTTGTAATTTATAAGCTTTAGACAATAGTGTGGTGAAGGCTTGGGGCAAGGGGTAGGGGCGAGCTAGAAGTGATCAATGAGGAACAAAAAGGGATATATGCAATACTTTCAACAATAAGTTTTTTAAAAAGCTTCAGAAAAGTAAATCGCCATGACTAGATGGTTTAGTAAATAATTTTACCAAACATTTAAAGAAGAAGTTAACACCAATTTTACACCATCTTTTCTAGAAAATGGAAGAGGGAATGCTTCCTAAGTCATTTTATGAGGCCAATATTACTCTAATACCGAAGCCACACAAAGTCAGCATAAAAACAAACAACTAATATCTCTCATGAACTTAGATTAATTTAAAAAAAGAAACCTTAACAAAAATTCAGCAAATTGAACTCAAAAAAAATATAAGAATAATAAATATACCATAACTATAATTGGATCATTTTTGTTTCTAGGTATGTAAGTATGGTTCTATATTCAAAACTCAGTTATGCAATTGTAAACTCTGAGAAGAAAGATTCAATTGATGTGAATCCTGAGAAGGAATTTATATGTTGAAAAACACTTCCACTAGTCAACCAGGAGCCCAAATGTTATGAATAATAAGAGTCCAGTGGCCATTTCTTGACAGGTGCTCCTCACATGTTCTATTTACCAGGAAGAGCTCAGACTGCACTCAGCTGCCCACACTATGCCCTGCTTGCTTAGGCTGAGTTAAGCACAGCAGGAAAGTTCTGGTTTCATCTTTGACCAATAGACTAAGCCCTGCCCTATCTGCCCCATCTACTTGGAATTACACAAATTTATTCTCATTTGCATCTACACTGACCAATCAGAACCACACAATTTAAACCACTCAGACCTGCACAATTTGGAAGCCTCATTTGCATGTAATTGGAAACTTGGGTGGGGACTTTATACGGACTCACCTTTGTCTTAAGGGGACTTTTTATGTTTTATTAAAACTAAAATTAATTTTGGTTTACACAACCCATCATTATAAGTCAAATTAGAAAAATCATATCAACTGAATGAAAGGGCGAGGGCTACGCCCTCCATCTTGCCCCAGGGTAAGTGCTCCATCTTACCTTAGCCATGTGCTTGGCAAGGGGCTTCTTCCAGGAAGTCTAAGCCTCTGCTAGCCACACCCAGGAACAAGACACCGACTTGCGCCTGGCCAATCGGCAAGGCCACAGCCCTTTCTCCTCCCCTTACTCCAACCCTCTATAAAACCCCTCTCCACACAGAGTTCTCTCTCTCTCTCTGCTTCCTGCTGCTGTGTCGGCAAGGTGGGGGAGCTGAGCTAGCTCGAATAAAGACTCTTATGCTTTTGCATCGGACTGGCTGGCTCCCTGATGTGGTTTCTTGGGGATCCTGAAATCTGGGCATAACACTGAAGAAGAAAAGATATTTCATCAAGTATCCACTTATTATTAAACTTTTTTTCCAGTGTTTTGTAGTTACCCCTGCTCCTCCTCACTGGATTATAAATTCCTCAACTCCGCATTCCCAGAGCTGGCAGAGTATGGCACACAGAAAGGGGCTCAGGAGTGTTCACCAGGAACTGGTTCATTATAAGGATGAGATGTCGTAACTCCTAAGCCTGACTGCATTTGAGTGAATTCTACAGCCTATGATTAAACATTTACTTTATAATGGAATGCAGAGGAACTCACTCAACTTCATATAGATCACCCATCAAAAACAAAACAAAACAAAAAAAAACCGCTTATAGTTGACATCACAATTCATGGAGAAAGACTAAGTGCATTCATTCCTCTAACATCAGGAAACTCTTATTTGACAATACTGGAAGATTAGAAACTACAATAAGATAAAATAAATGAAATCAGTTTGGGAAGGAAGAAATAAAGCAGTCTGCTTTTGCAGACAATATGATTATCTGTCTCTAAAACCCAAGAACTATAAAAAAGAAAAACATCTAGGCCTAAGTAGTGAGTTCGATAATGTTGCAGGATATGAGATCACACCCAAAAATCAATTCTATTTTTAGATATCAACAATGAATAAATGAAAATAAAGCAAAATCACTGTACCATTTATAGTTGTTTTTTTTTTAAAAAAAAAGGTACATTAGAAATAAGCCTAACAAACATACACAGGGTCTGTATAATGAAATTTATGAAATGCTGATGAAAGTAATCAAAGACCTAAATATTTGGAGATGCATATTATGTTCATGGGTTGGAAGATTCAGCAAAGCAAATATGTCAATTCTTTCTAAACTAACCTAGGAGTTTAACTCAATTCTTTACAAAATTTCAGCATGTTTACTATGTATATTCTAAAACTTATACAGAAAGGCAAAAGACCAAACATGGAAACAATTTTAATTTCAATAAATGGCACTGGAGCAATTGTACTTTCCTCAACAACAAAATAAAGCTTTACTTAAACCTCATAATTTATATACAAAAATTGGCTCAAAATGGATCATAGTTTAAATGTAAGATATAAAACTTCTAGGAGGAAAACAGAGTAGAAATTGGCAATTAATTTTTAGGCTTGACACTGAAAGCAAAATCATAACTGAAAAAAAACTGACAAATTAAAACTCATCAAAATTTAAAAATTTTCTCTGAGAAAGACCCCAGTAAGATGAAAAAACAAGTTGCATATTGGAGTAATATTTTCAAATCATATATTGGACAAAGATGTATTTAAAATACATAAAGAACTCTCAAAACTCAACAGCAAAACAAACATATAAAACAGTCCAATTAGAAAATGGACAAAAGATATACACAGACAAACTGTTGGAAAGGATATATAATGCCAATTAAACAATAAAAAAGATTCAACTTCCTCAGCAACAAAGGAATTTCAATTAAAAAATCACAATGAGCTATAACTAAAAATCTATTAAAATGGCAAAAAATAAAAATAATAACACCACATGCTGGTGAGGATTTGGAAAAGTGAATCACTCATGGCTGCTGGGAATGTAAAATGGTATACCCACTTTAAAAATAGTTCCTGCCGAAACCGGTTTGGCTCAGTGGATAGAGCGTCGGCCTGCGGACTGAAGGGTCCCAGGTTCGATTCCGGTCAAAAAATGGTATCCCACTTTAAAAATAGTTCCTTTTAAAACTAAAAATGGACTTACCATGCAGCAATTACACTGTTGGGTATTTGTTACAAAGAAATGACTAAGTTTCACACAGGGACTTGTACACAAATGTTCATAGCAATTTTATTCATAAAAGCCATAAATTGGAAACTACCCAAAAGGCTTTGAGTGGTGAATGGTTAAACAGACAATAGTGCATCCATACATACCGTATTACAACTCAGTAATAAAATGAATAAGTTATTACACAGTAAGAAATGCACTATTTGTATGCTTAACAATGTGTAGGAAATGCAAGGAAATTAGGCTGAGATAAAAAAGAAGCTAAGCTCACAATGATGCAAGTGCATGGCTTTATTTTTGTAACATTTGTGAAATAGCCTAATTATAAAGAGAATTGATCATGGTTGCCCAATGTTAGGATGCGGTGAGAGGGGATGTGTGGCTATAAATTGGTAATACAGGTGAGCCTATGATGATGTACAGTTAAATATCTTGATTGTGGTAGTGGTACACATGTGACAGAATTGTACACACAAACAAATGATAACCAGTAAGCTGGTAAAATCTGAATCAGCACAATGAATTACATCAGTGTGACTTTATCAGCTTTGATCCTTGTATAGGTGTATAGCTATATCAAATATTAACATAGCGGAGGCTGAGTGAAGGTAATGTAAGGTTTCCATATTTATATATATTTTTGTGATGTCCTGTGAATCTATAATTATTTTTAAAATAATTAAAAAGCAAATGAACAAATATTCCTATAGAAAGTATCAGGCATTTGAACCTTGGTTTTAGGGTGCACCTAAACCTGTCAAGGACTTCACAACCCTTTCAGTGACATCCAAGGTATATTTATAGTCCTGACCTAATAATAGACCAGGGGACATGCGCTGCTCCTGACACTAATAATTCCCATTCAACCCTCATTTAGCAGCTATGGAGGTGACCAGCATGGCACTTCAGGTCTGCAGGTACTGCACACGCATTCTTGAAGCTTCCATTATCCAGATCCACACTCCTTCTGAGACAGAAAAAAGTTAGGTAAATAGGGGCAGGACCATGGGAAGAGGAAGTGAAACCGGGAACCCAGCGAGGCAGTGTTACTAAGGCACCCCAAATGGGCGGGGAAGGAAGGCTATGCTAGAGTCATGAACTTTAAAATTTATGGATATTGCTAAGGGAGCCGCTTGCAGATAACCAATGAGGATCTAGCAAGGCTGTTTCCACACCCTAAATTTAAAAAGTGTGGGTGCTTCCTCCTTGCCCCTCCCACTCCCCAGGAACAGGGCACACTGGATACCTGACATTCGTGTTGTGGGGGACAGCATCCCCTGTGCTCACGTGGCTCATGGCCATCTGGGCCTCCACACATGGACTATTAGACTGGCATTAGCTTGGATACTAAACTGTTCTGACTGTCACATGGAAAGGAGCTCTGGACACTGGCTGCTCCTGGAACCTTAACTGCACCTTTCCCAGGACTGGCTTCTCCCAATGAACTTTGGCTCCTTAATCAATTTTTTCCGAGGCTTCATTTTTCAGGAGACAAGAACTTGGACTCAAAACACTCACATTTTGGGTTTCACTTCCTCTTAGTTACTGCTTCACTTGGCCCTTCAAGCCAAGGCACCTCTGAATCTCCAATGTATAAGAGGGCGTATAGTATTGAACTTACCAGTTACTTTGGGGAAGGCTAGGTGAGAATACAAGGGACTTTCCAGCCCGTTTATCTGCAATGTCCTGTGGGCCTATAATTATTTTTAAATAAACATCCAGAAAAGCCCATATTGGCCAGTAGAAAGTATTTTAAGTGTTAATGTTAAAAGTTTTGATCAAACAGAACTGGATTCTAATTTAGGGCAGGGCATGGGGGCTATACCTCAATCTATTCAATCTTTATAAAGTTTAGTTTCATCCTATCTAAATTTTTTTTAAAAAGCTATATCTCCTTCAGAGTGTTGATATCAAGGTTTAGTGAAATAATGCATGTTAAATATGGACAACATGCCTGTGATGTTATTGTTAAGCTGAAGTTGCCATCAATTATTACACTAGAGGCCCAATGCATGAAATTTGTGCAAGGGGTTCAGCCCTCGCAGCCCCAGCTGCCTCGGCCGGCCCTCACAGGCCCTCGCAGCGTTGGCTGGCCCTCGCAGCCCCGGCTTAGTCCGGAAGGTCGTCCAGACAGTCTTTCTGCTGTTCTGTCTACTTAGCATATTAGCTCTTTATTATATAAGGCAGGGGTCATAAAATGTTTTTTCTAAAGACCATATAGTAAATGCTTTAGGCCTTGTAGGCCATGCAGTCTCTGCAGCAGCTACTCGATTGGCTGTTGTGAAGCAAAAATAGCCACAGATGAGATGTAAGCAAGTGAGCATGACTGTTATTTCAATAAATCCTTATGTATGGGCATTTGGCTTGCTGGCCTTACAAAAAGATGTTAACCTAAAAATAAAAGGCCAAAGTGAGAATCAACAAGCATTTATTGGAGATAAAAAAATAATAGCTATGGTAGAAGCACTGAAACCCAAATAGTGTTTTTACTAGGAGACAAGGGCAAGGGTTATTTATGATAAAGGAAAGGGAACAGTTAGATGAATAGAAGGAAGACATTTCTATTGGTGCAGAAAAGGTAGCATAGTGGCGCTAATAGGATGGGAGCTCAGAATCCATTTTAATGTGGCTTTATTTATATTATTATTTACAAAGAGGTGGTAAAAGCAGAAAGGTTGGAAAGTAAGAGAAAATATTTGGATATAAGTAAAATCAATAAACTTGAAAACCAATATAAAAGTCCAGCCAGTTTCCTGATAGAATTTCCCAGACTCTGAATATGTCTTACAAGTGCTTTTTTCCATCCTCTGTTTTTCCAGTATACCACTAGGAGGTCCCGAAGCACCAGAGGTTGTAAGCTGTTGGGAAAGGCAGTTACAACCCCTGCCTCAGCAAGATCCCTACCACAGATATCTGATCACATTCCTCACCCCCTACTCTTGGAATCTGACCACCCTGGCTTATCTTCGGCAATAAACTTGTCAAAATGGTTTAGCCAGAATCCCCCCTTACACCTGATGTTTCCTTTTAGTAATTTTCTATCTACTGACCCCACCCCTTCTCCTTAGCTATAAATGCCTTGTTCATGCTGAATTTGAAATTGAGCCCAGTTCTATACCAAGGTGTACTTTTCCTGATTGCAATAGTTCCTGAATAAAATCTGTTTTTACCACCTTACTGTCTGGCCTTGCTTTTTGTCTGCCTGGCCCCCCGTTTCCAAATTTATATTTCTTATCTAGTCTTGTCATTTGTATGCAGCCCTTCTCCAGATCCTGAACCCAAGCCATGCAGGACATGGCTTTTCACAAACGGACATATAAAGAGGACATTATAGATTCTGTTAGGTCTTGTAAAGAAAAAGTAAGGAAATACTTATTTACAAGGGGTCTAAATATTATAGAAGTGTTACTGATAATGTTGTAATTAGCTGGTTGTTAATAATAGGAAAGGAGAAAAGGGAGGTCAGACACTATAACCATGGCCATTTGGGCAGCTTCACCAGGAAGCTGCAACTTTGCACTCCCCAGGGAACCACCAGCCCATTCTCTACAAAACAAAGGGGAGATAAATGCATGCACTGTGAAGTTGGGGTAACTAGGGAAGGTACTGGCCTGTCAGTCAAGCCTGGGGAATCATGAATGGGCTGCAATGCAAGCCTGTGAAAATTTGGGGATACATAATCCCCTAAACCAGTGGTTCTCAACCTTCTGGCCCTTCAAATACAGTTCCTCATGTTGTGACCCAACCATAAAATTATTTTCATTGCTACTTCATAACTGTAATGTTGCTACTGTTATGAATCGTGATGTAAATATCTGATATGCAGGATGGTCTTAGGTGACCCCTGTGAAAGGGTCGTTTGACCGCCAAAGGGGTTGCAACCCAGAAGTTGAGAACCGCTGCCCTAAACAAAGGAGTTTGCTCTTTTGTGACTCTTGTTGCTCTTGGCTCTTGACTCTGCTCTCTTGCATTCGCACAAATGGCCCCGGACCATGCGGACCCCACACTCAGTGGACTAATAGACTGCAACAGGAAACACAAGCTAAGCAAGCCTAATGCTATATTGGACTGTGCAGACGTGTGAAGGGAGCTTTGGACACTGACTCTGATCTTAGCACTTCTGAAGCCCCAGCTACCCTTCTTCTCTGACAGGACTAAGGGAAATGGGACCTTGGAAACGCAGAGGTTTAATTCTACAGGAATAAAGCTTCCTATGATAGCTCATCCTCCAGTGTGAGGCTCCAAAAATTCTTTTTCTCAAGAAATGCACCCCCCACAAGCAGCAGGTGGAGACAAGAATCTTCCATTTCCACTGGTAACATTTCCATTTTACATAAGGTCATCAGATTATATTGTCTGGGAGGTATCATTTGAACAAAAAGGAATCATCATGTTATCTATAAAGCAAACAGTGATTGCCCAGACCCTGGGGCAGACAATATCTTAATGTGATTGAGGAAGAGAAAGACTGGTTTAGCTAAAAGGAATCAGTCAAGGAGGGAGTTACAAGTGGTGTTGTGTTGTGGGGAACGGATTCAGTTCTGAGGATGAGTCATAGAAAGGTCCTTGGACTTTTTTTCTGTGATAAAATACCTTTGGTAAACAGTAAGCATGTCAGTGATCTTCTCTATCCAATAGTTTAAAAAGATCATGATGGCTACTGTTTGGGGAAAATATGAAGAGAGATAGTAATTAAGAACTTATTTCAGAAATCCAGGGGAGATATAATGATGGTTTAGAAATGTTATGAGAAAGTAAAGTGATAATTTTTTAGGTGACTTTTAAAAATAATTTGTGATAGGTGTGGTTGGTTTCAGAGATGGCTTACATTCTCACATATGGCAAATACTTGTCTTAACTTCAGGTATTAGAATATTTTTCCCTATTTTACCATTTTCCTGGACATTTTCATAGGAAAATATAATGATTTTATGTTAGCTCTTGATCTTTCCTTTACTCCTTCATAAGATTTTCTCTCTCCTCTCTCTCTGTCTCTCTCTCTGTCTCTCTCTCTCTCTGTCTTTCTCTCTCTCTCTTTTTCTCTCTCTCTTTCATATATAAATTATTTTCATGCCCTAAATGGTTTGGCTCAGTGGATAGAGCGTCAGCCTGTGGACTGAAGGGTCCCAGGTTCAATTCCGGTCAAGGGCATGTACCTTGGTTGTGGGCACATCCCCAGTAGGGGGTGTGCAGGAGGCAGCTGATTGATGTTTCTCTCTCATCCATGTTTCTAACTCTCTACCCCTCTTCCTTCCTCTCTGTAAAAAAATCAATAAAATATATTTTAATAAATAAATAAG
>NW_005363687.1:1205593-1210404 GCF_000412655.1 Myotis brandtii
ATTTATTTTATATAATACATTTTAAAATATTTTTGTTCATTTTTAAAGAAAGAGAAAGGAGAGGGAGAGGGAGAGGGAGAGGGAGAGAGAGAGAGAGAGAGAGAGAGAAACACTGATGTGAGAGCAAACATCATCAATTGGCTGCTTTGTGCATGCCACCTACTGAGGATCAAGCCCACAATTCAGTCTTGTGCCCTGACCAAGAATAGAATCAGCGACCTTTCAGTGCCTTGCACAATGCCCAGCCAACTGAGCAACTCCAGCCAGGGCTTCAATTCTAATTTTTTTAATATCACATTATATTTGCCACGTGTAAAGTAGCTGGAGTTCTTACACCTCCACCAAATGCATGCTCCCCTTTGCAAATTATCTTGAGAAATTAGTCTTATTAAAATAATAATTACACCTTCATTTGGCTAATTTGAAGAGTAATTGCCCAATTTCAGCCATAATTAGTCACTTGGTTCTATTTTTCAGGCACAATTTCATTGTCATGAGAAACAAACAAACAAAAAAATCTGTCATAGTTGTTCCTTTTACAATTTTCCTACTAATGAGCCTGCCTAGTGAACACACTCTCTTCATTTGAATATTTCAACAAAGTACTAAGGAATTTCTTGGGTTAATGCAGGAAAATAAGTTCCCTATGTGGGAAGATTTTAAAGTGTTTTCTAAAAAGCTACAGTCCAATGAAAAACATCTTCTTGAGGCTGTTACATTATGGATAAGATAAGTTAATAAAATTTTTTATTCTGAAAATATCAGATTTATCTGAATAAATAAAACTGTCTCATAATAAATTCCTGAATCTTTAAAAGCTTTAACTGATTTCTGATTGGAAACATAAATTCAGAAATGAAAAAAATATCTGGGTCACTTACATGAGAGCTACTGTGACCCACTGAAAATTGATCTGTATAAGATTATATTTAACAAAATTATTATTTCCAAAAGGTAGGTTATTATAGAGTGAATCTTTAATTTTTCTATGAAAAAGGGGTCAAACTAAGCCTGAGTCAGAATTTTTAGGTTAAATTCCTAGATTCTGATTTTTTTTCTACTTTAATCCTAATCTTGTTTAATAGGTTCATCACCAATATCATTTTTAATTTATGAAATGTTAAAGGAAACAAAATATTTAGATCATGTTTTTTGGTTTTGGTGGAAATGAGGAACTTGAGTTTGAAGAGGCCTCTATAGGCTTTCTTCAAGCAATTATGCTTAACTGCAGCGTAACAAACAAGAAAGGACATAATCGTGCTTGTTAAATGCAGTCCCCATTTAACTATCAAAGAAGAGTGTAGAAAAAAAAAAGTATTGTCAGCCATGGAGATATTTTCAGACAATTACAACAATCTGCATTACAATATTCTCTCCTAGGAAAAAGAGGACCATAATACCATTGCTCACAGGCAGCAGCAGCTCAATGACAACCACTCAAATTTGATGCCTTAAATGTGAACATCTGTTTCCATCATTAAAGCTATCAGAGTGCTGTTAATTACTTGTCCTCATCTATTTTCAGTATCTGTAAATATACGTATATTCAAGGTCTAGAAAAGTAACTCTCATTATTTACGTAATTCCAGCATCTAATGGCACTGTCTGTATGTACGTGGTGACTTCTTGTACACACACATACACATAACTAATATACAAAATCTGTTCCTCATTAAACATTCTCTCATTTCCCAGTCATTGTTATTTCCTTTATAGCTTATATATACTTACACATACAACATACACACATAAATACCTTCACCATATACGTTAATATAGTAAAAGACAAGTACATATTTGAGTAACCATTGATTGGAAAATATTATAATTTAACTCATTAAAAATTCATTAAATTCAAAGACTAATAGCAAAGGATTCTTGAACATATACCTTCCCCCTCCCCTCTTGGTAGATGGTAGATAAAGAAATAACATATCATACATACATTCACTTATATAGGGAGAGAACTCACAATTCTGTGTTAATTTTGAATACAAGGAGAATGTCAATTCAGATGTTTTAAAGATGGGTAGACAATGTTCTTAAGTTACTCTTGTGTCAATATTATATATTAGAGGCCCAGTGCACAAATTTGTGCACAGGTGGGGTCCCTTGGCCTGTCTGGCAATCTGGGCTGATAGGAGCCACAGAAGGTTGACTGGCCAGGGGTGGGGACTGCAGGAGGTTGGTCAGCTGCAAGAGGTTGGCTGTGGGAGCGCACTGACCACCAGGGGGCAACTCCTGCATTGAGCATCTGCCCCCTGGTGGTCAGTGTGCATCATAGCGACCAGTAGACTGGTCGTTTGGTCATTTGGTCACTTAGGCTTTTATATATATAGATTTCACACTGTGGTTGGTATAGCATACTTTCCATAGTAACTAGAAAATGACATAGGATACACTAGGTCTCTCCAATGCTTCTTTATAATTGGTTGTTTACTTGAGTTAATCTAGGATATAAGGGGGAAAGTAATGCATTAGAAAGAATATTATAATACAAGAAAGGAGAAAAGAGGCTTGAAGTGGTATTAGAATAAGCATCCCTGACATTTGGAATTTGTGGATTTTCCCTTTAAAGTTTTTACTAATTTAACTCAGCTCTCAAAAACTAGTAGTTGCTCAGTCTTTTCAACATTCAGAATTATTGGGAGATAAAGGCTACCGTCTCCATGGAGGCTTACACAGCAGCAACATGACTGAAATGAGCCATCTCCATGGGAGTCCCAAGCACTCTGGGAAAGTAACCCAAGTTTTTACCATATTATTCACTTTTGTTTGACCGAAAAAGCACCTTTCTTTCCATGTAAGTGATGCTTGAATCTAACAAGTGCAATGACAACGTGTAGAATTGACACCACCTTCAATGAAACTCACATCCACAAGGACCTGTTCTCCCTGAGGATGCGTTAAAGAGACATGTTGGGGTCCAACCCCAGCAGGTCCAGGGGTTCCCGAAGGTGTGGACAGAGTCGGCGAAGAAGGAATGACACTGGGAGTAACCTTAACTCCTCTGGTGGCAAACTTATGTGTTAAAAGATCAATATTTTTTTGGTAAAAGGGCACAAGAGTAAAAACCTGATAGTTCACTTATATTGCATAACAAGCTAACCAAACTGGACATGGAGGATAATCATAAAACAAATCATTTTACTTATTGCTTCTATGACTCTTCTTTCAATCAGATTTCTGTCTTTTCAAATAGGACTGAGGTATAGTACACTGGCAAAAATAAAAAAAGGCAAACAAGAATAGTGCCAAAGTAACAGATACCCAAAACCAAATACCATGTCAGAAAACATCATATAGAACCATTTTATCAGATTAGAGCAGCAAGAGGAAGTGACTTCTAAATCATAATCATTTAGTGGTATTTATCAACTTCGTCACGGTAACTTTGCAACATCATTCTTCGTTTGTGAAGTAGTAAAATTCATGTCAAAAAGGAAGGGGGAATGGAGGAAGTCAATTAGTTCATTCCAATAAATTACCTCTCCAGTTCTTATAAACATGCCCATCAGCACAAAATTGAGAAATAATACCTAAGACTAGAAGAGACTTGGTTTAACTTATGAAGCAAATCAAAATGGAAAATACAGAAAAGTACAACCAATGGGGTAGAAAAGGCCCCTCACTGAAAATCTGTATTAAAAAAAATAAAATTAATAAAAATAAAAATAGAAACAAAACTCTACTAGTACAAACTAGCCTGAGTGGTTTGGTGGACAGTGTAGTTGGGCCAGCTGTTACTGTATTCTCATAACTGGATTTTCTTCATTCCTGTTAAACTGGTACGTAAATGTCAGTTATTTACAGACAGGTAATCCATTTTCATTAGGACCCAAAGAATTACTGTATATCCTATAAATAAAAAATATTTTTATTTTGATAACTGATGAAAATGTGGGGACTCCGTGTAATCCAACCGCAAGGTTGGTTGCTGTCCTGTCCTGTGCAAATATAAAAAAAAAATTGCTATAAGGCTTTGACCCTACAGTTTTCACAGCAACTTAACTACCATCCAGCATGTACCATATTTGCAAACCTTCAAATTCAACAATTCAAATTGTCGCTTCATATTACGTCCCAATGCAGCATCCTTGAGGAGGAGAGTAGGCCAGTTAATCATCCTGAGACATACAGACATCTCCCAACTCGTCCCATCCTGATGGGTGGTTCTGATCGTCTCCCTCGTCAGCCAGCTCTTCCTTGGCTTCTCCCGCTTTGTTCTCCTCGTACTCTTCATCCCGAGGGAAATCTGTCTCCTGTCCCTGATCTACACCTTCTTGCCTTCCTGGCCGTGGTTTATCTGCACATTCTACACAAATACCATGGCGTCGAGATCCATGTCTGGTTCCAACACTGGCAGCTAATATGAAGGTCTTCTCACACACCATACTGTATTAAATATCCTTTTTATGCACCAGGGAATGTCTTTTTACATGCTCTCTGCGAGTAAACAGTTTTCCACAAATCTCACAGCTAAAGGGTCTGACTCCCGTATGAATGAGCAAATGCCTTTTTAGTTTTCGTCTGCATTTGGCTACATAGGTACAATGAGGGCATTTTAACCTGTTCATGTTTAGAGATGATTCACCATTTTCCCAAGTTTCTTGTTTTGGCCAAGATTCAGGCAACAATCCATACTTGAAATCACTTGATGGGCCAGGCATCAGGCCATACTTGAAATCATGTGAAGTACCAGCATCGCCTGCATCCTGCCCCAAGCTGGCTTCTGACAGCACGTTTGCATTCACATTCCTGTCACAGTGTGGCCCCGGGAGCAGAGCACCATCCAGATCCGGTTCTTCCTT
>NW_005363687.1:1211105-1215464 GCF_000412655.1 Myotis brandtii
GGAGCTTCAGATTTAATGCTTATATTTAAGGCATCTTTAATGAAATTTCGGCAAGTCTGAACAACTTCGCTCATTTGCAGATAGCTGGCCACGGTCATCACTTCAATGGCATTTTGGCTTGTGAGCACCAGGTTACCAGAGTACAGGAAGTCCAAGATGACAGAGAAACCTTGAACTGCAGCAATATCTAAGTGGGTAGTATTGTTTTGGTTAGGGCTTTCTTTGTTGGAAAAGCAATATAAAGTCTTAAAGAAACGGCTGCCTGCAACCAGGATGTTCTTATGAGCTTTAAAGATTTTTCCGCTCACCACAATGCTGACATCACAAAGAATACCTTTCTTTCTCTGCTCATTTAATTGTTGAAGAAGTTGATAGCAATAAGAGTTTTCATTTGGCCTACTATTAAAGTCACAGTATCCCTCTTCTGAAGGTATTTCTGATTCCTGGGCTTTGGCTTCGTGGAGCTTGTGCTCTGTGGAGACGTGGTGCCGCAGGAGCAGGGTTTTCTTGTAGTTGCAGGTCCCTCGAGACAGCTCGTCATGGCCCCCGGGGGGGAGGTCCGTGGGGGTCTTCTGGCACCAGCTGCAGGACATGAGGCCGGTGTCCTTGCAGTAGCGCAGCCAGGGGAAGTCCTGCAGCCAGGCCGCCTGGAAGGAGCTCTGCAGCTTCTGCAGCAGGGACTTGGGCCGGGCGAGCGGGAGGTGCGCCATTTGTTGGGGTCCAACCCCAGCAGGTCCAGGGGTTACCAAAGGTGTGGAAAGAGTCGGCAAAAAATGAAGGACATGGAGGCAGCGTTCAGTTGATCAGCATAGTTGGTTCTCCAACCAGGTTCTTCAGGTTCTCCAGCCAGGTTCTGTGTTTTATTGTCTTGTTACATCTGTATTTATACCAGTTGATTTTAATCCTATCAATTTCTATTCCAAAGGTTAGGGCGTTTCTTATCTCCATTCCAGGGAGTAAAGATTATGTAGCTTAAGCGTGATTATTCGTAGTTAAAGTGATTAACTACCCGCCTGACACTTAGTTAAGGGGTTTTATTCCCTCCCTAAATTCAGGGTAAAATCCCTACCTGAGGAAACAACCTTTCTCGGAGAGGTGACCTTGGTTAAAACACATAGGGCCAAGAAGGGGAGCAAACATATTAAGAACAGTATGCCATATATGCCAGGTCCCTTGAAACATGCTGTGCAGATGTTTCTTCCCTGCAATGACTGTGTCAAGCAGCAAGGATGGACCGACTTCCGGCAGAGACACTGTTAGCAGACTTCAGAATCTTGGAGTTTCTTCTATTTTCTTCTGTATTCTTTGCTATTCTTCTGAGATCTGGACCAAATGATTCATATAAGATCACAGTAAGTAGTCTTTACAGAGGTGTCTGTCTTTCAGAATTCTAAAAACTAATCTTCTCAATCTGGATGGCAAGAAATATGAGATGTAAAACAAAGGAATAAAGATTGAGGCAAAAATATGGCCGTTATTAGTGATAAAACAAGCTGGCTGACAAGGTGACATCAAGTCTTATCAATATCTTAACACAGGTCCTTGATATCAGCTTTACTCACTCAGGGATTTTATCAATGATTGAGACAGAATTTTTATCAATGATACAATCTGGATGGCAAGAAATTTGAGATGTAAAACAAAGGAATAAAGATTGAGGCAAAAATATGGCCGTTATTAGTGATAAAACAAGCTGGCTGACAAGGTGACAGCAAGTCTTATCAATATCTTAACACAGGTCCTTGATATCAGCTTTACTCACTCAGGGATTTTATCAATGATTGAGACAGAATTTTTATCAATGATAGAAGAGAGTCCTGGGTAAATAAAAGTCTGGGGGAAAAGATAACTTTTGGGTTTTGTGGGAAGACCCCATTCCCAGAAAGAACAGTGACAGTTGAGTAAAACATGGCAAATTATTCCTCCACATATAACAGTCAGCTAGGGCAGAATGAGAACTTACAATTTCTGCGGGAAGAGGAAGTATAGGGCTGATAGAAAGGCCATGGGTGTGCTTAAGAAAAAGCGCTCTGCATGGGAACCATGAGAGGGAAAAGGGGATCATCTTTGACATTCTACATATTATAGTTAGAGGGGGAAAATGGATAATATAAAAATATATAACTCTTAATAAACTAAGCAATAAAAATTTATAAATTAGCAAGCCAATAGAGGAGAGAAATGAAAATAATTATATTACTTGATTGAGTAAAATCAAGAAACGAGGAACCCTGCCCAGGTTGCTCAATTGGTTGGAACCTTTTTCCCTACACCAAAAGGTTGTGAAGTTGCGGGTTTGATCCCCAGTTGGAGCGTGGGTACAGGAGGCAATCAA
Organism: Myotis brandtii; assembly: GCF_000412655.1. Taxonomy (NCBI): domain Eukaryota; kingdom Metazoa; phylum Chordata; class Mammalia; order Chiroptera; family Vespertilionidae; genus Myotis; species Myotis brandtii. The sequence goes on from NW_005363687.1 coordinate 1,213,441, forward strand.
TCAATGTTTCTCTTTCTCTCTCTCTTCTTCCTCTCTCTCTAAAATAAATACATACTTATTTTAGGATTTTTTAAAAAAAGGGAAAGAAGCATAAAACATGTAAGATAAATAGGAACAAATTTTAAACCAAATATATTTTCATTACATTAAACATAGATAGACTAAATATTCCAATTAAGAATAAGAATTGTCAGCTGAATATATTATAAATATTTTATATGTAATTATATATGATATATTGTATTATGTGGCAAATGCATTATTATATGACAAGACACTGTCAGACTGCTTGTAATATATTTAACTGATGCAGTTTTAAAAGAGACACTTTAAATAGAAACACATAGAATGACTGAACGTAAACTAATGAAAAACACTTATATGGGCATTATATGGAAATAGCGCAATAGCATCTAATGCAAAAAGTCATTAAGAGATATAAATAGGGAGGTAAAGAGGGATATTTCATAATAAAAAGTAATCAGTACACAAGAAAGTTATAAAATTCTGAATTTCTTTGCACCTAATAAAATAATTTCTGAAGGTATAAATAATGAATTAGTGAATTAAATGGTGAAATAGATAAATCAGTAATAACCATGGTAGATTTTAGTATATGTCTGCTAGTAGCTGATAAAACAAGCAGCAAAAAAATGTAGTAAGATTGTCATGGGTTTGAATAAGCAGCGGCCTTTTGTGGGTAAAACAGAAAAACATTAGGTATTCTAGAGAAAGAGAGAAGGGGGTAAGCAATGGATTTCAACATTGACTTATACCAGGATCTCCCAAAGAGTTTTTAAATATTATAAATACCTAGGTCCTACTCAGAAATTCACTTTTAGTTGGTGTAGGGAGGCCCTGGTCCTTTGTAATTTTGTCACATATTCATAATTGAGTATGATGTGCACCCCGGATAACAAATACTATGGTAAAGATGATAATAGCTATGTAAAAGCATTGGAGGGACATGAAGTTCAGGACTTATGCACTGAAAACTCAGTGAAGCGGATGTGATTTTACTTAAGGGATTCAAAATAATTTAACATGAAAGGATACTTCCTAAAGAGCTGGCTTGGCCCTGACCGGTTTGGCTCAGTGGATATAGAGTGTCGGCCTGTGGACTGAAGGGTCCCGGGGTTCGATTCCGGTCAGGGGCATGTACCTTGGTTGCGGGCACATCCACCACAGTGGGTGTGCAGGAGGCAGCTGGTCGATGTTTCTCTCTCATTGATGTTTCGAACTCTCTATCCCTCTTCCCTTCCTCTCTGTAAAAAAATCAATAAAATATATTAAAAAAAAAAAAAAAGAGCTGGCTTATTAGAGATGAGCACTGTTTATAGTGTGGTCTTCCTGCAATAGACTCTGAAAACAAACAGTTATTTCATTCCTGGAAGGACAGGCTGCCCCCTTGCTGATGCAATGGTTTTAGCTAGGGATGCCTCATTTCTTTATCTTACAGATAATTTGTGAGCAGCTTCAATGTGTGATGGATGGTTCTGATAATGCAGTGAAAGAACCAGGAACAAACCAAGGGAGGCCTGTCTTCCCTTGGCCGGGACAAGCGATAAGCCAGTAAGCAGTGAGGAATATTGCACATTACAGAGTGAGGAGAAGAAAACAAGAACGGTGTGGGAAGGGGCTCCCGGTGCATGAGGGAAGGCTCAGGAAGGCCACACAGGTGAGGTGACCTGGAGCTGACACCTGAAGGGCGTGAGGACATCGGAACCCAGGCGTGGCATTTCCCCCAGGATGCTTTTAGTGTCTCTCTCTTTATAATTTTAAAGTTTAAATGTTTAAGTCACATTTTCACCCAAAACTTTTTTTTGCTGATTTTGTCCTCTTTACCTTAAAAATGCCAAGTATTCTTCAATCTTAATAAAAATACAAAGTAGGGTTTTTTTTCTCAGGTTTTATTGTTTCTTAGACTAAAATAATTTCATATTGGGGTATTTCCTTCTGAATTCTCTCATAAGCTTCCTCCTTTTACTCCTGAACTGCATCATATGTTTGGTGATTTTAAATGG
>NW_005363687.1:1216291-1223975 GCF_000412655.1 Myotis brandtii
GTTTATGGCCTTCAGAATTCCTTGTTGCACTTTCATGCCAATGCTGTTATGTGGTGGTCTCCGGCATGCTGCTTCCAGCTTATTTATGTGTGTGTTTGTTTCTTTAAATCCAGATCCACAGAGAACTCCATTAATTTTCTTTCCACGTGGTCTTGTACTGTGTTATGTAATGTAGTGGGTTACCACTTACATGCAATTCCTGAATTTGGAATCTATCTTTTGATGTCTGAAACCCTTCATTAACAGCAGTACATGTATCTCCACATTAATTTCCTATTTTTTATTCATTTCTTAAGAATCTTCAGAAAAATCAGAGTTAAATAAATGAGTTCAAACTGCCTTACTGTAAGTAAGTGAATGCCCTATTTACACTCAAACTTTATACCACGGGTTGCCAGGAGAGCAAGGATACCGTCCACCAATGTCTCAAAGTTCATTGTTCTATGGGACTGATTCTACAGTTAGCATCTTACTCATGAAAATTTCTTAAGAGACTTACAGGGAAAGATATTGCACACTCAATCCTCAATATATATTTCTTGTAATATAACAAGATACCAAAAAGTGCTGGCATCCTACATCCATATTGCCTGTAATATGCATGTTAACAGAATAGGCAAAATAATTAAAATAAGCAGTTCATTATTGGAACAGCTATTGCCTTTGAAATGCTCTTACTCCTTTCCCATAATTCTTGCATTCTCACAGCCCACATATAAAATATACAGGCAAGGAAGAAATTATTTTTTGAGTTAAGTTCATGGTCGACTTTTGTCATGTATCTTAAGCACCCTTTCAGAAATTATGCAAAGTGATTGTCAGTTACCTTGTGAATTTGAAATTTAGCAAATCAATTTCTCATACATTAGGAGAGAGCAAATGTACAACACTTCATCATTGCCCAGTGAAACATTTAATTTAACATCTTGATTTGCACACCATTTACCTTGAGTCTGCAGCCTCACACACTCTTTTTTATTTAATTTACCCTGCCATGTATATGTGCAACGAATTTCCTTTCCCCACAGAGAATTTTAATGTCTACAGCAGAATACATGTGGGTAAATATGGATTTTTCTGAGTCTGTCCCACAAGAACACCTGATTCCTCCCAGCTTCTGAGATAAACTGTTCTTTTCCTTAATTTTATTCTCCAAATAGTCATTTATACGTTACTAGAGGCCCAGTGCATGGATTCGTGCACTGGTAGGGTCCCTCAGCCTGGCCTGCGCCCTCTTGAAATCTGGGACCCCTTGGGGGATGTCAGATAGCTGGTTTCAGCCCGATCCCTGTAGGCCTGATCCAGACCAGAGGGAGCCCGATCCTGTGCACTGAGTGTCTAACTCTAACCCCTGGTGATCAGTGCACATCATAGCGACCAGTCGACCGGTTGTTCAGTCATTCAGTTGTTCAGTCATTTAGACTTTTATGTACATAGATAATTGTGCAGATGGTGAACTTCTGCTTTTCTTTTAAAGACTGACTTAAATATTAACTTTCCTGTAGGTTGCTCTTGGCTTCTTCATCTTCATAGCAAATTTCCTTCCATTGTCTGTGTTCTTGCTCCACTTTCTGCATACCTGAATACTGTGAATTCACATACATGTCACAGTAGATGGATCTCTTGATCCTCCATAAATAATGCCATGCCTGACTTCAAAGACTATAACGTAAATTATAAAATAATATCATACACTGCATTGGTAGTTTGGTAATGAATAACAGCATTAATTTATAATGGTTAGTCCTGGACAGTGTGGCTCAGTGATTTGAACTTTGGCCTGTGGACTGAAGGGTCTCAGGCTTGATTCCTAGTCCAGGGCAAGTGCCTGGGTTGTGAGTCTGATTCCTGACCTCAGTCAGGGTGCTGCGTGTGGGAGGCAACCAAACGATGTCTCTCTCATATCAGTCTCTCTCTCTCTCTCTCTCTCTCTCTCTCTCTCTCTCTCTCCCACCCCTTCCACCCTCCCTTCCACGCTCTCTAGAAATCAATGAAAAAAATATCCTTGGGTGAGGATTAACAAAAAAATACAAATAAAAATATTACAATTATTAAACGTAGAATTGTCACACACTGGGATAATGGTAAAAAATAAAAATCATATACTTAGTTGTAATTTCACAGCCATTAGATATAAGTTTACTGCAAATTGGACGAGTCAACATTTTTTCTGTATCATCTGCCATGGTTCTTCTGTTGAAATCTATGAAAATGGAAATAAATTCTAACGAAGCAGAATTGTACTTCTGAAATTTAACTAGTACCCATTAGTGCACTTGCTAACTTTATGAATATTTATGAATCACTGACTATATCCTACTTTTTGTATAAGATGCTCATGATACTATAACAAGTAAGATAGACCAGGTGCCTGTCCTCAAGCAATAAAAAAAAAAGCAATTCCAGAAAAAGAGTAATTAAATATTATGTCTATGGAAGTACACAGTGTATGAGATAAAATAATGTGTGGTCTGAAGACAGAATACATTATATTTGTATAGCTCCTGTGTTGGCTTCTTGGAATGTGTCTGGTTGTATTGTGCATATGTCTGTGTATCCAAGGAATCCAGGGTCATTAAGGGCTGAAATTGAGATGTCAATTTTATCCTCATCACGTGACAGAATGTCTGGCCACGTAGGTGCTCAGTATTTGTTAAATGAAAGAGAATAGAGATGGGAATGTCCACGCCCTCCCTGCTTTTTTAATAAGAAGATCTGAGTGTTAATCACATTTTAAGTTCGTGTGACTATCATTGATCCCATCTCTATTCTCTTTAGGCTAAACAGTTGCTTTAATAAAATTTCAAGTTTGACTATGTATGTGAAAAAAAAAAACCGTGAATTTATTCATTTAACAAATTTATGTTTTTCTAGAAATATACTAATTTTATTCAAATTTTAAAATTTAAATTATATATTATAGTCATTAATATCCCTTTATCACTAGTATGTTTTTTAATAGTGTAATCTTTTTCTTTCATTCTCTTTTCCTTTTTCTTTTCTTTTTGTTGTTTTGTTTTCTTAATTGCTTGTGCTAGAGTTACTAATATTTCCAAAAAACAGCTCTTGGTTAAATTTTTCTATTTTGTTTTTTTCTTGATATCACTTTGTATTTGTTCTTTTCATTTCATTCAATTTGTTTAAATTTACTTGAATTTTTGGAACATCTTCCTGTTATAGATGTAAACCTCATCTTTCCAATTAATCCTTCACTTTTTCAAAAAAACCCTCAAACAAGGATATGTTTAGAGAGAAGAAGGGAGAAAGTGAAAGAGAAAGAAATATTGATGTGAGAGAGAAGCATCAATTGTTTGCCTCCTTTACACACCCCTACCAGGATTGAACCTGCAACTCAGGTATGTGCCCTGACTAGGAATTGAGCCTGCAACCTTATGGGACAACACTCCACCCAACTGAGCCACCTGGCCAGGACAATCTTTCACATTCCTTAATGAAAGTATTTCATACTGTTATAATATGTTTCTTACAAATTTTATATATATATATAGTTTATATTTAAAAATTTCATGTCATTTGGTAGCTTAGGTTTTTGTTTAAATATAAAAATGTAAAAAAATATATAGAATTCTGAAATAATTTTAAAATACATTTATCATTCCATTATAGGCTTAGAACATAGTCTCACGATGTTAATTCTTTTGAATTTACTCAGGCATTCTTTGTTGGCTAATATGTCATAGAATTGTGTGATTATTGCATTTGTACTTCTAAAGAATGTGTTTTATTTCTCTATTCAGATAAATTATTTTGGTAATGCAGTGGATTCTCCTTATCTCATAAACATAGCTATATTCAGGAGATAGTTTACCAAGTTTTGGATCCCACTTTTATCAATAATAAGAGGTAAGTTTCTTATTTATCAGCAGAAATAATAATAATCAGTATGATTTTAGAGGGCTGTCTTGGAAGTAAATTAGTTAGTCCATGTTAAATATCCGCAGGTGGTGTTAGTTCTTATTATGAAATATATTACTATGCTCCAATATAAATTAGTTCTTAGTACATTTAAAAGTATTCAAGTTATCTACATTCTTGACTTTCTTGATAACACAAGCTAAAAAAATTTTTACTTGTGGTACACAGAATTGGATAATGAATTATTCACAATCTTTGGGTCTTTCCTTATTGTCTCATGTTGTTTTCTTGTGTTTATGTATGTTCTTATGATAACGTTTTGTTTTGGAGTTTTGTGTCTGTACTCATAAATCATTTAATCTTTCTCTTGCTGGTAGATAGGAATTTTTAAAATATCTTATATACCATTTGTCATTATACCAAAATTTTGCACATATTTATGATTAGTTCCTCAGGATAACTTTCCCTGGGTGGAATTGCTAGGTAAAATCACATGAACATTTTTAGAGCTTCTGATAAATATTTCTAAATTGAAGTAAAGTAAGTTTCTAGCAATTAACACGCCTGTCAGCAGTGATTGAAAGTGCTCATTTCTCCTCACCTTCCACCTAGCAAATTTGAGTTTTAAAATTCTTTTCAAAATCAGTGGTTAAAAGAATTGATTTGCATTCTTGCTCAAATTGCATTTTTGATTGCTACTGAGTTTGAATATTTATGCCTATGTCCATTTACCCTTTATATTTATTTTAGTAAATAGCTTATTATAGGCTTTGTTAATAATTCTAGTTGTGTTTGTGTCTTCTGATTAGTAATTTTAAGAGTGCTTTATAAAGAGTCCATCATCTGTCAGATATGCTTCATTTATTTACAGGTTGCTTTCTTTTTCATTTTTAAGTTTATCTATGATAATTTTTGAATTACAGATTTTTTAAAAAATTAGAGTAGTTATATTTAGCAATATTGTCTTAATACTATCTGTTTTCTCTCTAATGCTTAGGTATGCTTGTGATGTTGTGATTTAAGTATATGCGACTCTATTTTTTGCAAGACTTTAAAAATTTATTTTAAATAACTTTCTTCTTATACTTTCTATACATTTATTATTGTATTTTTATTTACTTTATAGTTTTGTAACATAAAGACATCTTGCTTTTAATAAAAGCATCTTCCAGAATAATTTCAAGTGATTTTACTAGATTATATAAAAACTATTGACTTCTAAAATATATAATTTTAACACCTACATTTAAAATAAACTAACAATTTTTAAAAGGGTTTCAACTTATTTTATTGGATGCTCCAGGAAAACAATCTCCTACATATATTATATCTCCTACATAATTAATATTATTACCTTTTCAAAATTTATAATTTTTTTAAAAAAATTATTTTTTATATTGTAGAATAAGAGTTCTAAAATTTCCCTTGGATGTTTAAAAAAATGGAAATATGCAGACCATAGCCCCAGAGATCTCATCCATTGGTTCTGTCAATATGATACCCACAATATTCTACTAGCAAAGCTAATAGGTTAGACCTTCTAGAACAGTATTATACAATAGAGCTTTTCTTGTTCCTCAATTAAGACTGCTTTTATTTCACCATTAAAATAATACCATGGAATGCTTTATTTAATGTTTGATTATTGAAATAAAATTAAGTCTTACTGATGTAGAAATATTATGGTTAAATATTTGATCAGCAGTAGCTCCTGTAACCTCTCTCTTCTTTCAATTAAAATATTTATCAATAAAAAATAGAAGACACAGTCCTAGCCAATGTGGTTCCATTGGTTGGAGAGTCATCCCATACAACAAAAGGTGGTGGGTTTGATTCCAGTCAGGGCACATGCCCAGGTTGCAAGTTCAATCATTTGTCGAGGTGCATACAGGGAAGTAACCAATCAATGTTTCTCTCTCTATCTTTCTCTCTCTCTCCCATCAATAAAAATATTTTAAGAATAGAATATACAAATATAGAGAAATAAAACTCATATAAATAAATTATTGTAAGAATCTAGATGAAATCATTAATTGCTATAAAAATGTAACAGAATAGAGAAATGTTTCTGATGAGCTTTCACTCATTAAATAGACTGTTTGAAATACAGAAGATAGGAGAATAATAAATCAATGGCCAACTGACATCTAATTCCTTTCCTATCACAAATCCTTAAATAAGTAGATTTTAAAAACAACCAAAAGGGATATGTTACTGAAATATTTAAAAATTAAGTTCACTGAACTTGAAGAGGATTAGTTGATTTGTATATCTTTTTATCTGATAAGTCTGACTAAACAAATTGTTTTCATTTTCAGTAACAAAACATGTAACAGATATTTCTTTCAATTAATATTAGTTCTTAATATTCCATTTGTGATAACTTTTCATTCCATCGATAAAGCAGAAGAGACTTTAGTGTAGATTTTTTTCCAAATAATGAAGTGGCTATTTTAATTTCATTAAAATCCCATCACTGCACAACTCTTCATTTACTCATACATCTACATATCAAAGTATTTTAAACACTTAAAATTACATTTCTAGTAAACTTAAATGAAATTATGTTTCAAACAATGACTTGATGGACTTAAAATTTGCAGAAACTCTCTCACAACAGTGAAACCTTGTGGGTATTATGATTCAATGACAAAAAATTAAAATATAGAAACATTTGGATTATATCAACAGTTTAAATAAAATGGTGAACTTAAAGGGGAATTAAATGTCATTTTGGTCAGCTCTTTAATCTTGTGACTCAAAGAGCAGAAATGACTGTACAATTATGCCAGCCAAATGGGGGAGGCAAAGACCAGCACTCAGGTCTTCTAACACTCAAGCTATTGCTTTTTCCATTTTAAATTGTGCCTCCAATATGAGATTAAAAGAAAAAAGAAAAATTCAAAAACCCACATTCTAGGTCTGATAACCATTCATTACCTGTGGCATAATATATAATGCAATGCATATCATTCAGACAAGACAATCTATTTATTCATGATCATTCAAATATATCCCTGGTTACTGAACTCCTCTGCATCCAACTCTGCATTTGTTTTTGTAACTTGACTTCACAATGGGGAAAAAACAATCTCTCCACTTTTTATATTTTTTTCCTTAGTATACTATTCTTTTTTCTCAATTTTAATTTTGTACTATTATTCTTTTAGTATTTTACAGAGAGGAAGGAAGAGAAAGAAACATCGATATGAGAGAAAAACATCAATTGGTTGCCTCTCACACATGCTCCAACCAGGGATCAAACCCGCCACCTTTTGGTGTACAGGACCATGCTCCAACCAACTGAGCCACACCAGCCAGGGCAAGTATACTGCTCTTACTGATCACTTACCATCAATTGTCTAGTCTTTTAGATCAAGTACAATATTGGATGATGTAGAAATTTGGAAATTGCATGTAGGTAGTGGACACTTAAACCAACAGATGTGGGTTACCTATTGGTAATGTGACTTTGAATGAAGATCTCCACTTCTCTAAAATAGTTATATTTCAAGAATGTTAGATGTGTGAAATGAGAAACTATGTAAAAATGATTGACATAAAATATGTGGTCAATGATGTTAATTTTCTTTGTTTTTTAGTATATGTGTCCTCAAGGTAATATTTTTACCATGATCAATGATAAATGAACTCCCATATAGTTTTGTTTAATAGGTTTAGGAGCAAATATTTCTGAATCATATATCCTATCTAATAAAAGACAAAAAGGGCAATTGACTGTACCTTCGCTGCGCTTCCCATTGGCTAATCAGGGCAATATGCAAATTAACTGCCAACAAAGATGGCG
>NW_005363687.1:1224760-1231199 GCF_000412655.1 Myotis brandtii
GTGGTCATCCCCGAGGGGTCCCAGACTGCGAGAGGCACAGGCCGGGCTGAGGGACCCCCGCCCCCGAGTGCACAAATTTTTGTGCACCGGGCCTCTAGTATATATATAAAGTTAATATTCATCTTTGCACAGAAACCCACACCTGAAACTTATATGTTCATGTTGGCCAATAAATTTAATAAATAAATAATTTTTTTAAAATTCACTTTTAAAAAAATCTGTGACATAGATACTAACTCACAGATAGGGGGATGGCAATTCCAGTCTGAAACTTATATAAACTGAACTGAAGAAATGCCTAGAAACAGTTTACTTAAGCTGAATCAAGAAGACATAAGAAACAAATAGCTAATTATGCATAGAAAAGTTTTTGTTTCAATATTTTGTTAAAAGTATTACATATATCTCTCTTTTCCCCCCATTGACTTCTTCACCCCCACCCCCCCATTCAGGCCTTCACCCCCCAGTCTGTGTCCATTGGTTATGCTTATATGTATACTAGAGGCCCAGTGCATGAAATTCATGCGGGGCGGGGGGGTCCCCTTAGCCCAGCCTGTACCCTCTTCAATCCAGGACCCCTCGGGGGATGTCCGACTGCCAGTTTAGGCCTAATCCCGGCAGTTGGACATCCCTCTCACAATCCTGACCACTGGCTCCTAATTGCTCACCTGCCTGCCTGCCTTGTCACCCCTAACTGTCCCCCCTGATGGCCCAATCACCCCTCACTGCCTCTGTGTGCCAGCCTGATCGCCTCTAACTGCCCCCCCTGCTGGCCTGGTCTCCCCTAACTGCCCCCTGCTGCCAGCCAGGTCACCCCCAACTGCCCCCTCCCTGCCGGCCTGGTCACCTCTTACTGCCCCCCCTGCTGGCCTGGTTGTCCCATGATATAAGACCTGAACTGTCAAGATAACATACATTCATATAATCTATTCCTTCTTTAAACCTCTTTCTTGCTATGGAAACAACAAAGAGCAGAGAATGACATAGATGCTCTTGCAAATATGAGAATACATGGTTCAAAATTTGTGCCCTAATACGTTTACCAAAAACATCAGTGTCTTATGTAACAGATTCATGAACCAGTTAGTAGGTGCCATTGCTTCCCATAATGAATTTCTATTAGATATACAATTTCACAGTTGCATAAAAGGTGATAAAAATCTCATTTTCTAAACCATGTTGTTGTTAGTCTGCTCATGAGAAACAAGCATACCATGGCTAGGGAAGAATTAACTCTTCTCCAAGTTGTACTATTTCTTTATAGACTTCTTTCTATAAGCCTTTTTTTTCTTCTTCTTTTTTAAAAAATTTAAATTCTTTATTGTTGAAAGTGTTACATATATCTCCTTTCCCCCCAATTGACCTTCCCTGGCTGCTCCCACCCCCCAGCACATGCCCTCGCCCCACTACTGACTGTGTCCATTGGTTATGCTTATCTGCATGCATACAAGTCCTTTGGTTGATCTCTTACCTCCCCCTCCACCCTCTCCTACCTTCCCTCTGAGGTTTGACAGTCTGTTCAGTGCTTCTATGTCTCTGGGTCTATTTTTGTTCATCAGTTTAGGTTGTTCATTATATTCCACAAATGAGTGAGATCATGTGATACTTATCTTTCTCTAGCTAGCTTATTTCGCTTAGCATAATGTTCTCCAGGTCCATCCATGCTGTTGCAAATTATAAGAGTTCCTTCTTTTTTACAGCAGCATAGTATTCTATTTTATAGATGTATCAGAGTTTTTTAATCCACTCATCTACTTATGGGTACTTATGCTGCTTCCAAATCTTGGCTATTATAAATAATGCTGTTGCAAATCTTGGCTAATCTAATTAATGAACACAGGGGTGCAAAGAACTCAGGGAAAGAATATAATGAACACAGGGGTGCAAAGAACTTAGGGAAAGAATGTAATGAACACAGGGGTGCAAAGAACTTAGGGAAAGAATGGATGAAATCAATGAAAACTTGACCCTAAGACAATAAATATAAAAATGACCTAGAAACCATAAAAAAGAACTGGTCAGAAATCAAGAATACAATATTTTAAATGAAGAATACACTAGAAGGAATAAACAGTAAGTTGGATGAAGCACAGGGTTGAGTCAGCCCTTTGGACAACAAGGTACAAGAAAATACCCAATCAGAGCAGCACAGTAATATATGTGTGTATATATACATATATATATATATAGTTTAAGGGACATTTGGGACAACATAAAGCATAATAACATCCACATCATAGGGATACCAGAAAGATCAGAGCAAGAACAGAGAAGAGACTGAGAACCTATTTGAAGAAATAATCACTGAAAGCTTCCCTAATATGGTAAAGGAAAAAGACACACAAGTCCAGTAAACACAGAGAGTCCCAAACAAGGTGCACCCAAAGAGGCCCACACCAAGGTACATTATCATTAAAATGATAAAGGTAAAAGACAAAGAGAGAATCTTGAAAGCAGCAAAAGAAAGACAGCTAGTTACCTATAAGGGAGCACCCATGAGACTGTCAGCTGATTTCTCAACAGAAACATTTTAGGCCAGAAGGGATTGGCATGAAATATTCAGTGATGAAAAGCAAGAACATACAACCAAGACTGCTTTACCCAGCAACACAATCATTTGAATTTGAAGGAGAAATAAAGAGCTTCCCAGTCAAGAAAAAGCTGAAGGAGTTCAGCCACATTAATTTCCTACTGTTTATTTAACAACCATTGTGATTTTCTAATAAACTACACTAAAATCACTACAGAATCACCTAAGTGTACACAAAGGTGAATCACTTATTTTTTTAAATTTGATAAGGAATTTGATATATTTAATGTAAAGGTTTTATGCAGGTAAATTTGTCTCATATTTGCTACCTCAAATTTTAACGTCATTTGGTCCACAAGAGCTGCTTGTCACTAAACATTACTGTAAGCACCAGAACTATTATTTTAAAGTCCCATTAAAACATAATTGTTTCAATCTTGCTAAATTGCTGTAAATGTTATAGAGATTTTAACTTGCATTTTAGAATTTTTCTTGAAGCAGCTTATTAGCAGAACAGTAGAATCAGCTTTCTTTATTTGTAATCTTTAGAGGAAAAAACACAGGGCATGAAATGCAAAAGAAATAGAAGTTATTCGTCCCATTACACACCATCCGTTCTCATATACAACCAATGTCCTGAATTGGAATGGATTTTGTTTCTGAGTGGATGAATAAAATTGAATTATATTATTTCCCTTTTTTGCATGTTAGACATCATAATAATGAAACATAATGATTAAAATAAAACTTGTAAAATACCCCTTTGGTTTGGAGTTCACACTGCTGGGCCTTTGCAGAGTGAAACCATTTAAGACTTTCCCTGTTAATTATTCTAAATTTTGTATTCAACTAAATCTGCACTCATTATAACTTTCTGTAGAAGAGAATATTTTCATTGCCTCATTTTGTAGGAGTATCTAAATGGGAACCAAAAATGTTGGTACTTACAATTGAGAGAAAGTTATGGGTAGACATTTAATTTGATTGTCTATGATTACAGATGGACAAAGTATGCTAAGGTTTTGACTTTTGCAAAAGGGATTAGTAACACAATGTAAGAGAGAAAGTATAAGAATAGTTTTACATATTGAAAAATAATCTATAACATTAACATACTATACTTTATTAGATACAAATATGCAACCAACATTTTTATTCACAAACATCATTATTTTCTTTTAAATTATTCTGTTAGATATTTACAGGAATAATATTAAGGAAAAACTTTAAAATTATTAAGATGTATTGCTAAATTGTATTCCCAGTTGCTGATTCCAGTGTAGACACAAAAATATGTAAAATTACAACAAGTTCCCTAAGGCTCTATATTTTTCTATTGAGTTTTGTTTGGTCTTATCATAGATTAACACCTTACTTTAATATTTTACCTTGTATTTTTGATAGCTGGAAAAATTCAATATCTTCCCATTTATTTGGTTTCACATTCATTTTTCATATACTAGAGATGCAGTAATTAGAACCTGATCCATTCCTCTCATACTTCTTTCTCTAGAACAGCGGTTCTCAACCTGTGGGTCGTGACCCCTTTGGGGGTCAAACGACCCTTTCACAGGGGTCGCCTAAGACCATCGGAAAACACATACATAATTACATATTGTTTTGTGATTAATCACTATGCTTTAATTATGTTCAATTTGTAACAATGAAATTGGGGGTCACCACAACATGAGGAACTGTATTAAACGGTCGTGACATTAGGAAAGTTGAGAACCACTGCTCTAGAATATGTATACTGAATTTATATGTCTATGTAGACTTATAGATGCATATGATAAGAACAACAATACTGCCCTAGCCGGTTTGGCTCAGCGGATGGAGCGTCAGCCTGCAGACTAAAGGGTCCCAGTTTCGATTCCGGCCAAGGGCACATGCCCAGGTTGCGGTCTCAATGCCCCCCAGTAGGGGGCGTGCAAGAGGCAGCCAATCAATGATGCCCAGGTTGCGGTCTCGATGCCCCCCAGTAGGGGGCGTGCAGGAGGCAGCCAATCAATGATTCTCTCTCATCATTGATGTTTCTATCTCTCTATCTCTCTCCCTTCCTCTCTGAAATCAATAAAAAAATAAAAAATAAATTAAAAGTGTGTAGAACAACAATATTTGCATGACTTCTGGGGCCATATAGTCCCAGTCATATACAGTTTGCGGTCTCGATGCCCCCCAGTAGGGGGCGTGCAGGAGGCAGCCAATCAATGATTCTCTCTCATCATTGATGTTTCTATCTCTCTATCTCTCTCCCTTCCTCTCTGAAATCAATAAAAAAATAAAAAATAAATTAAAAGTGTGTAGAACAACAATATTTGCATGACTTCTGGGGCCATATAGTCCCAGTCATATACAGTTCTTAATCCATAAATTCTAAGGTGGTGAAAAAAAAATATGTGTTTATCACTCTGTCTAAAGCCCCTGAGTGAAATTAGATACATAAGAGGAGCTCAAACAAACACTCAAAGACTCATGTGACTCATGTATTTAAAACGTTTTTTATTCTATTAGCACTTAAATAAAAACAGTTTGAAGGTTATTTAAAAGCTGTCAGATTTAGCTGACTTGAACCACACACAAAAGAAATGTTGGATGTGAAGGGATTTGAATTTCTGGTACAGTCATCCAAAATAGGACAGAAAAAATTAGTCTAGGCAGGGAGAGGCACAAATGACAATCAAGAGGAAAATGGATGCTAAGTAAGAGTGAAAAATATATGCTAAAGAGAAAAGATAGGTGTTTTGGAGGGCTTTCAAATGAAGGATCAAAACAAAAGTTTTATCTTTTTAAAAATGTTTTTATTGACTTCAGAGAGAGTAAAGGAGAGAGAAAGAGGGATAGAAACATCAACGATGAGAAAGAATCATTGACCAGCTGCCTCCTGCATGTCACCTACTGGGGATTGAGCCCACAATCCAGGCATGTGCCCTGACAGGAATTGAACCGTGACCTCTTGTTTCATGGGTCAACGCTCAGCCGCTGAGCCACACTGGTTCAGCAAAAAAGTTACATCTTTTATTGAGTCATCTGATGTGGTGCACATTCTTGTGATCAGAGTTAGCTTATTTTTCTGTCACTTACACAGAGAAAATATCTAAACCTTTTAGGATTAGATCAGACATGCCCTAATAAAATATAGAGGACCTTAGGATTAGATCAGACATGGCCTAATAAAATATAGAGGACCACATCCATGAGGAGGAATCTACATGAAAGGGCACCTTCTGATATGTGAAGTTATACCCAAGATAACGGATTGAAAAGCAATGAGCTAACGTCCCACTTCAAAAAGTTAGATTTCTGCTTCCCCTTAGGACTTGACAAATGGCAAGGAAATGTAACTCTTAGCCTAACTACAAAAGCAACTGGATATTCTACATACTAGTAGTTATTCTGAACTCACCAGAGAGCTGCGGACAGAGAGTAACTTACAAGCATAAGACCTTTCTAAGAGAGACAGGTGGGAAGCACAGCAGCTATCACCTTTGGTAGAGGAGCAGGAAGATGCCATGGACATGGTGCCCCGGGCCATTCAGGCGGCTGCAGCAAAATACCACAGACTGGGTAACTGATACACACACATTTATTTCTCACAGTTGGGGAGTGCGGAAGTTTGAGATCAGTGGGCCACGTTGTTGAGGGAGGGACCTCTTCCTGGTTCATAGCAGGCTCCTCTTGCTGTGTCCTCACATGGTGGAAGGAGTAGGGAGCTCTCTGAAACCTCTTTTATAAGGCACTAATCCCACTCCTGAGGGCTCTACCCTCATTGCATAAGCACCTCCTGAAGACCCCACCTCCTAATACCGTCATATTTGGAGATTAGGATTTCTACATATGAATTTTAGGGAGACACAAACATTGACCATTGAATATGGGTAAAAAGAAAATTGCTGAATATTTAAAGGG
>NW_005363687.1:1231420-1241530 GCF_000412655.1 Myotis brandtii
TACAAGATGCTAAACACCACTTAAGATGCCCATATCTACTTAACAATGTACCCACTTATATTCATTTAAGTTTCAAAACACATTTGGCAAATGAGGCAGGTGCAATGCCAATGAAATATTTTGAGCAAAGTATTCCCACAATCTCATTTAAGATTAAGCATCATGTAGTCTACTGTGTTGATGATATATTCTGTGTGCTGGGTGAGAGCGGGCAAGGTGGGAATAAGGTAGCAAGCCAGTGCAATAATCTAAGAGACAAATAATGGTCTTTAGACCAGTATGGTAGAATGGAAGTAAGAGCAAATTTTGCGGGGTGAGAGTTTTGATGCTTTGAAAACAGTGCTGACAAGTTTAGTGGGTGCATTGGCAGCCTCTCCTTGTAGGATGTCTCCTTTCCCAGCCTCCCGGTAGCTATGGCAGAGTGTGAAGCGTGCAGGATTGGAATCAAATGGCCCTGCACCATATGCATGTTTCTCCATTAACTCTGTGGAAACTTCAGGTTTTTATATATCTGGTGTTCAGATATTTCATATGGAAAATTTGAAACAATTTCTCTATCACAGAGTTGTTTATGATTCAAATGAGATTATGTATAAACTAGAGGCCCAGTGCATGACATTTGTGGGGGAGTCCCTTAGTCCAGCCTGCACCCTCTCGCAGTCTGGGACCCCTTGGAGGGATGTCCACCTGCCAGCTTAGGCCTGCTCCCCCTAAGCTGGCAGGCGGACATTCCCCTGAGGGGTCCTTAGCTCTGCCGCAGAGGCGGGAGAGGCTCCCACCACCACCGCTGTGCTTACCAGTCGTGAGCCCGGCTTCTGGCCTAGTGGCGCTTCCCCTGTGGGAGTGCACTGACCACCAGGGTGCAGCTCCTGCATTGAGCGTCTGCCCCCTGGTGGTCAGTGTGCATCATAGTGACCATTCATTTCACCGTTGGGTCGATTTGCATATTAGTGTTTTATTATATAGGACAAGTGCTTGAAGTCCCCTTTCATAAATAACAAATGTGAATGGAGATTGCCAAGGTGGAGTCATTTATGTTGAGGGAACTGAAATGGAGCCAGGAGGCCTCGAGGAAGTTTGTCTTACATACTCTCCACCTAGAAAGCTTCTTCAGGAACTTTTGAACTTTCAGGCTGGCCTGCGCTTTCATTGTCTCACCCTGACAGCCAGACCAGCTAAGTTTCTTACTTTGAAAGGAGCCAACCCATTTTGCTACCCTTTGTTTGCACATTGAGCTCATCCAATCCCTATTAACTTAGCCAGACTCCTTCATTTACATAAAGACTAGGGACTGAGGACAGTGCTTGCAGCCCCTGCCTTCATAGCCCTGCCTTTCTTTTTTCTCTTAGGATCATAATATATGTTGCTTCCTGAATCTGTGCCCTGTACTGCAATCACTTCTTTACTCAAATAAACACTTTTTTATTTTTTGTTACAGCCTAAATATTTTTGTTAACACAAACAATAGATGATATTTTTATTAGGTGGTTAGGTTGCACCAGGCAGTGTATGGGTACTTAACATAGAATTAAGTCTTCAAACTTTCTGAGGAAGTCTCTGTAATTATTTCTTATTTTATTCACACACAAAAAGGCAGGACTTTAAGATTTTAATTAACTTGTCTGAGACTCTATGAATTATATATGGTGTAACTAAAGACATATAAGCCTCTGCACATTGTAAAATTCAATATTATATTCCATTTTATTTAAAGTACTAGACAAAAATCACAGAAAAACCGGTACAGAAAGGCCAGAACTATGTATCTACAACATGAACAGATAAAAGCAAGTGTTTCAGAACTAGTCTCAGGCTTCAGAAGCCACTATTTCTCAAACCCAGGAGCAGTTCTTCACGAAGAAGCAGCTGCAAAGGGAATGCTATTGGTCCCAAAGTGCATTTCTGGCCGTGTTTAATGCATCCGCAGGGAATGTGGACATCTTTCAAGCGCACAAGTAGAGAGGAACAAGGTCACTGCCAAGGTCTTAGACAGTTAAAGAGAATTTTACAGAGCAGGGACTTCTGATAGAGGTTAATTGATTATTTCAGGATGTCACTGGCTATCCATTTTAGGTGAAAGCCCTTGAATTCACTCTGAGAAGACAAAGTTCATAGCATCCATCCTTCTTATTCAGAAATGTTTTTTAATGACAGCCAAGAGTAAAGCCTGATAAAGAGGGTCATTAAAAAGATCAGGAAGTGAAATCCAATTAGATGAAGAGACATGGGGGTTCGATGTTAAGACATGGACACAGCTTTGGTACACGAGATAAGGAATCAGGGCGTTAAACATACTACAGATATTTTCCTCTAAATGAGTATTTCTTTAAAATTCCATATGAAAAATCCGATATTCTGAACTAAATTTGAGCTGCTGCCAACACAAAAGGAATATTCCAAACTGAGGATGTCAGATCTTGGTAAACAAGTCACTCAACAGTTGGAGGTTTTTGTTTGTTTTTTTCTTTCACCATCAGTACATACAATGGAAAGTTTGACGAGAACAGTAAGACATTAATAATAGTAAATTTAGAAATACGTATATATAATTGTGTATGTAAAACATGCATATGTATGAGCATTTAGGTGTAAAAATAATTATATATAAACATGAATAATCAAGATATGCGTTTATCTCAGTTGTGGCATTTATTCATAATTTATAGCACATTTTGTGTGCAATGCATCCACAGGGAATGATTCACTGAACAATTGTATTCACTTAAAGAAAAGTAACTATATTTTAATCTAAGGGTACACTTTCACTTTCTCATGACAGAATAAATTAAAAGCTTTGCTTGAAACAAGCCATATTGGATGACTATTATTTTAAGCTGTATGGATTTTCTGATGGGGAAGAAAAATGGGAAAACATTGATAAAGGAGAGAGAAACTAAATATTTCCAGACTGCACAGAAATAATCACTACAACAATAAAAATAATTTTTAAACCTTCCAATAAACCCAGTGGAAATAAAATGGTGAGGTAAATTGCACAGACATTATGATTTCATTATCTGGAATTGAAAATGTGATTAGTCTTGCATGCGTTTTATACATTTTATTTGTAAACAAAGTGAAACTGGAAATTCTGACCACTTTATGGACATTGCATGACAGGGACAATTTTAATAAGTGCACAAAAATGGAAATGGAGACTTACTTGTCTTCATGTCCTACGTTTCGTTCTGCAGGCAGATGCTACTTACAAATAGTCATTTGTGCATTTATCCAGCAGCTAACTAGCAAATGTTGTGAGGCAATATACTGTTGGCAGGTCCCACCTTGTCTGCTGACCACCCCCACAGTTCTGTCTGCTGCACAGTCAAGTGCAGACCCGGGCTGGTGTCCTGCTACGTGGCACAGGATACATATGGTTGTTTCCCCCGCAGGTTCCCTGACGTCCTGATTGATTTTTTTATTTGCACAATTAAAATTCCTGCTCTGTGGTATCCAGTTCCATGGACTTTGGCATGCAGTCATGTATTACTTAATATAGTTCTATTTCCCCAAATATACTCGTGTGCCGCCCTTTTGGGATCAACCCACTTGGACAGCTCCAAACCCTAGTAACTACTTATCTGTTTCCATCCTTGTCATTTTCATTTTGTGTGAATACCATTAAATGCCATTAGGATTTAGCTACTTTGAGTTAGTAAAGTGCCTTTAATTTTCAGTTAGGTCATTCCATGGTAGTAGTTTTATTTTTATTGTTGAGAAGTAGTGAATGGAACAGCTGTACCAGTTTGTCTGTTCTCATCTTGTAAGACATATGAATATATTAATTTTCTAATGCTTCAGCAATAAATTATTGCTAACTTAATGGCTTATAATAAAACAAAGTAATTATTGTAACTTAATTAGGTCCGAGGTCCAAAGTGAGTCTCACTGGGCTAAACGAAATGTGTCAGCAGAGCTGCATTCCCCGCGGAGCCTTTAGGGGAGAAATGTCCTCGTCCCCTCCAGTTTCTAAAGGCCACTCTCATTCTTTGGCTTGTGACCCCGGCCCTCTTCTTCCATCTTCTCAGTCAGCAATGTTAGGCTGAGCCTCCTCACTGACCATCTCTCTGGCTCTGAATTCCAAGTCCGCTTCCACTTTTAAAGACCTCTGTGACTACCTTCAGCCCACCTGCATAACCTAGGATAACTTCTGTATTTATTGTAAAGTCAGCAAATTAGCAACTTTAATTCCATCTGAAACCCTAACATGCCTTTGCTATGTAACTAGCATATTCACAGGCTCCAGGGATTAGAATGTAGATATCATTGTGGAATCACTGCTCTGCTCACCATAGGGTTGCTTTCAGTTTTTGGTGATCATGAATAAAGCTACGTGAACATAAATTTCAGAATTCCCTTAGTAAATACCTGTGTGAGATTGCTGGATCATATGATTGCTATGACTTTTTAAAGAGAAATAGGATGTTTCTTAAAATATTAACTTTAAAAGAAACTACCAAATTGTCTTCCAAAACAGCTGTCTCATTTCAAATTCCCATGAGCAATGCATGAAAGCTGTTCCAAATCCTTTGATATTGCCAGTTTTTAAAATTTTTAAAGATACTAATAAGTGTGTAGTGGCAGCTCACTGGTTTTAATTTGCATTTTCTAGGTGAGTAATGATATGGACCATCTTTCCATGTGCTTATTTCACACATGCGCAATATACACATATATGTGAATGTCTTCAGATGTTGTCAATATATTTTATTGTGCTGTTGGTTTTCATATTATTGAGTTTGGGATTCTTTATATATTTTCATCCCAAGTAATTGCTCACATAAGTGATTTACAAACATTTTCCCCAATGATTGTCTTTTCAGTTGCATAGCAGTGTCTTCCACAGAGCAAATATTTAAAATTTTGATAGAGTTCAATTAATCAATATTTTTTATGCATCATGCTTTTGATTTCTAAAATTTTTTTAATTTCCCCATTGTAAACAGAGTTCTCCTAATTTTTCTTCAAGAAAATTTATAGTTTTATATGTTATATTTAGATTTATAATTTATTTTGGGTGGTTGCATATGGTGTAAGGTATGAAGCAAGTTTATTTTTTGAAAAAACTATCTTTTATCAAATTACCTTTATACCTTTATAAAATCAGTTGAATATATTTATATGAATATATTTTTAGGTTCTTCAATCTCTTTGATCTATGTGTCTTTCCTTTTGACAATCCCATACTCTCATATTTATGATAGCTCCACAATAATTCTTGAAATTTGGTACTGTGAGGCCTATGAGTTTGTTCTTGTTTTTCATAATTTCAGAGTCTCAGCATTGGCTGTTTTAGTTCTTTTGTCTTTCCATAGAATTTTTAGGATTAGCATGTCAATATCTAATAAAAACATTGGTGAGATTTTGATTGAGATTACATTTGATCTAGAGATCAGATTGCAAGAGATGACATCTCAACAAAATTGAATATTTTCAATTTCTGAACTTGGGTATATCTTTTAATTTACTTGGACCTTCTTTGATTTTTTTAAAATCAGTGTTTTGTGATTTGCCACATAGATATTATGCAGATAATAGCTAGATGTTTTATTTTTGGTATTATTTTTAAAAGTATTTTAAAAATATTCTAATTTCAAATTATCTATCACTATTATATAAGATTATGCTTGTGACATTCATATATATTCCACAATCTTGCTAAATTCATGTATAATTCTAGGATCTCCTTTTGTAGATTTTTTTTTCTATTTAGACAATCATTTCTATTTTTTTAATTTGTTTAAATTGGTGTTATGTGCTCCTTAACTACTAGTACATAGTATATTTTACCATTGATGCTATCAGGCCCATAGAGATTTTTGTTGTTGATGTTATGGTTTATGTTATTTAAAAAATTTAGCTGCAAATATAATTTCTATAATAGATTCAGGACTATGCAGAATTCTATATCTTCTCTAATGAGATTTTAAAGAATATTCTCAGGCTCAATTCACTGATTCTATTAGCAAATATGTATTATACTAGAGACCTGGTGCATGAATTTGTGTACCAGTAAGGTCCCTCATCCTGGTCTGCACGATCAGCCAAAACTAGCTCTCCCGGATTGCAAGAGGGCACAGGCCAGGCCGAGGGACCCCAACAGTGCACAATCAGGACCAGAGAGGGTCACGGGAGGTTGGTCAGCTGGGGAGGGACCGTTGGAGGGCTCCAGGGCATGTCTGGCCCATCTTACTCAGTCCCAATCGGCCGGACCCCAGCAGCAAGCTAACCTACCGGTCGGAGCATCTGCCCCCTGGTGGTCAGTGCATTTCATAGCAAGCAGTTGAGCGACCTTAGCATATCATTAGAATAATATGCTTTGACTGGTTGAATGGCTGACTAGACGACCGGACACTTAGCATATTAGACTTTTATTATATAGGATTCTGTTCTGTTATTTACATTGTGTCCTATTTATAATAAGACCAAGAAATTGTCCCTTTCCTCCAAATTTTTGCAAATATTTTAAGAAGAAAGATTTCTTGAAAATGAAATATTCAGAGTATAATAAAAACATTGTCAAAATAAGTAACATATTTGCCAATATCCATGGCTGAAAGTTTTATTGGACAGCATGTATGTTAGAGTTAAAATGGAAATCAATCAATAACATTTGAGTAAGGTTCATAGATTAGATAGGAATTAATAAAGATCTTGGTGAATAAAATGACCTTGATAGGAAGAAAATACAAATTGTCTACAACGATATAGAAAATATTTGTGATTTTTGAAGTAGAGGAAACAAATTGACTGAGTACAGACTCTTTCCAAGGTACCGTGATGCAACTGGCTTAATTCCTCAAACAAAAATAGAAGCATCCCCGAAACACTGAGGTAATCAATATTACCTCTCTTTCACATGAAAGGCAACTCCCTAAGGTACTCAGCGACTTGCCCTACCATCTTGAGACAAAATAGAAAAATTGGAGTTTTAACTTATTTCAGTAAGGTTAAAGATCATGCTCTTTAACTACATATTAGCAGATTGTTTTTAAATGGATAACAATAATTTGCTTCTTAACCTTATTTTTTCATTGCTAGAAGAGGGAACATATCCATGCCAGTGTTACTCTATAGAAACTGTAACTGAAGAAGAGCTCAAGGTTATGTGCACATGGGCTCAAGTTAGCATGTGACTGACGGGATGGCACCTGCCTACTCCCCATGTGCATCCATCTTTATTTGTGTCATGCTTGTGCTTTGATGCCAAAGTCATTCCAGTTCCTTCATGTAAAGTAGGAAACCAAAACAGCTCAAATTGGCCAAATTTTATTTCTAACATATTTCAATACTATAAGCCAAAATAAAAGTATTTTGAAAAGATTTTAACAGATTTGCGATTTTGTGAGACTGGGAGTATTTCATGATCTCCACCTTGATTGCCAGATGGCAAACCTTAAAGAGAATATTCAGTAATTGAGGGTGAAATTGAAGGTAGGATACTGATAAAATGTTAAAAGTCATCGTAAAAAATGAAAAGGCCACCTCTCTGACTCAGTTTGAATCTTCTCTGAGGTCGTCTGTGGAGATGACCTTGTACTTTGATTTCTGGTATGTGGGACTGGTAAGAAAGTAAGTAAGTTCACCAGGGAAGGGTAAGTTTCAGAAAGGAGTCAAAGCTCTGGCTCAGAAACCCACAGCTACACATCCAGGTGCACCAAGCATCCTGACAGCATTTCGTGGTGCTCTCTCATTTCTCGGTCCCCCTTCCAAAAGCCGACTTTCATTTCACATTTTTCAACTTTGAGGTATGTGTCTGTGGCTTAGATAAATGATGGAAGAATTCTGAAATTGTGGTGTGCAGATTGCAACGGTGTGGTTCTTGGCTTGGATTTTTGTGTGACCCTTACAATTAATTGTGTTTCTTGACTAGTAAGAGATGTGGTGGCACAATGGAGAGATCAAGGACTCAGCTTCTAATTACACTTTTATTAGAGTCATTATTGTTTGTATTGAAATATCTATTTCTTCATAACCAATTCTTACATAAGTTATTTATTGTCACAATAATACTGGGTAAAAATCACAAAATCTCAGTTTCATACATTAATAAACATTTATTTTTGCTCATAACCTGTGGGTCATCTTGACAAGTTCTGCCAATCTGAGCTGGTATTGACATGGCTTACCCACACATCTGTGCTCAGCTATGGTTCAGTTGCTGGTTGGCTCTAATATTCTTGGCGGGGTCCCCTCAGAATTTGGGGGCCTCAGCTGGGACCGCTGAGCTACTTACTTGGCACTGCTCTCTGTCTCTTATCTCCTAGCAAACAACCCAGGCAGTTCTGTTTTCAGAGTGGTCTGAAAGACAGCAGGGTGTACAATATTTTTGAGGCCTAGGCTCAGAGCAAACACAATATTACTTTTACTGCATTCTACTATCCAAAGTTACAAATTTAGCTCAAGTTCAAGGTGTGGAGAAATAGATTCTATATTTCCTGAGGCAAATCAGCAAAGTCACCTTACTAAGCTCATGAAAATAGAGATAAACAGAAATCTGAGACTGTTTTTGTAATTAAGCTGCTATCCTAAGAATGATGACAGGAATAGTAATGAAGAGTATGAGCTACTTCTAATATGTTAAATAAATAAGTGGGAGTTAGAGGTAGACTGGGTTAAACTGCCACAAAAATAAATTTTAGGGAGAATAAAGGAATATTATGGATGGGACAATGAAAAGTTAATAAAAACCTACTCCACCTCTAGACCCCTTCAGTGTCTAGTGTTAAAAGTAAAAATAGGAAAATAAATACAGGACAAAATGACCAACATTTGAAAGATCTACCTCTCCATTAATGTCCATAGGGATTGCCAGAATTCATTAGAATAAAAGTTGAAGGAAATATTCTGAGAAGAGAGAGACATAAGCATGTTGAATAAGTAGAAAAACAAATCCCACTCCTAAAATAAAAGGGAAAAATATTAACCTACAAATAGAATGCAATTCTAAATCCCAACCCAAGGTCATTCTTTTGACATCTCATAAATGCATCATAATATGCATATAGACATTCTATGTATATAAAGCCTAAGTGACTGAATGACTGGATGATCAGACGACCGGATGACCTAATGACCAAATGACCGGTCGCTATGATGTGCACTGACCACCAGGGGGAAGACGCTCAATGCAGGAGCTGTCCCCTGTTGGTCAGTGAGCTCCCACAGCCGAAGCGCCGCTCAGCGGACCAATGGGCACCAGACACAGGGCTCATGGCTCCCGACAGGGACTGACTGGGTGCACGTCCATGGCAGGCACAGCCGGGACAGGATGAGTGGGAGCGGCAGGCAGGAGTGGCAGGCGGCGTTGGACTGCCTGTCTTGGCCCAATCCCCACAGGCCAAGCCGAGGGACTGCACTGGTGCACGAATCCGTGCACTGGGCCTCTAGTAAATATATAAGAAATGATAAAAACTCCTAGGAAGAAAGTATAAATCCATAACCTGAATCATGATATTATTATCCTTATTTTACAGATGTGGAAAGTTTTGTTCAGAGATGTTCAGCTGCCCAATTTCATATACTTTGGAAATAAAAACATTCAAACCTGTAAAGGAAGCATGTCAAACTCACGGCTCAGGGGCCACATGCGGCCCACAACAAATATTTTTGTGGCCCAGCCAATATAATGGTATGTGAGAAACGTTTTAATAAAAATTTCATAACTTAATTTTTACAATATCCTGTTATACATAATCCTATCTAATAAAAGAGAAACATGGTAATTAGCCGTACATCCACTACCCTTCCCATTGGCTAATCAGGGCGATATGCAAATTAACTGCCAGCCAAGATGGCGTCCAGCAGCCATGCACTGAAGTGAACATTGAGGCTTGCTTGCTCCAGTGACGGCGGACTCCAACGTTCCCCGCCTGCCTTGCCGGCCTCTCAGCTGCAACTCTAAGCAACTATGTTGCAAATATAGAAGCTAAACAAAACCCCAGAAACCTGCTTTATTCAGCGGGGCTTCAGCCAGCCAGACCGCAACATTGTTTCAAATACAGAAGGTAAACAAAGGCCAGAAACCTGCTTTCAGCAGCTGAGGCCTCAGAGCTGGAGCCAAGCCTCAGAGCTAAAGCTGGCCCAGAATAAAAAAGAAAAAAAAGAAAA
>NW_005363687.1:1241947-1248602 GCF_000412655.1 Myotis brandtii
GTGACAGGGGGGAGCTCCTCAACCCCCTGATCGGCCCTGCTCTGTGCGTGACAGGGGGCAGTGCCCCAACTCCCCCATCGGCCCTGCTCTGAGCCCGACCAGGGGCTGCACCTAGGGATTGAGCCTGCCCTCTGCCACCCGGGAGCAGGCCTAAGCCAGCAGGTCATTATCTCCCGAGGGGTCCCAGACTGCGAGAGGGCACAGGACAGGCTGAGGGACCCCCTCTGCCCCCCGAGTGCACAAATTTTTGTGCACCGGGCCTCTAGTTGTTAATAATGAACTACAATGCTCACTAATGACTGATTACTATAATTGTATTGTATTCATTTCCCTTATGCACCTTATGTGCAGATGCACCATTCCTCTCCACTAATACTAGCAGCGAATATTTTAGCAGCCAATGGCCACCTCATTAGTCTTGGACTGACTTGTTTGGTGTGTACAACAGGAAATATTTTGCTTTTGAAGAAAAAGAAAAATAGGTTTATTTGCATTATGCTTATTAATTTGTGTAGTTATTCAGTGTCTGGTAAGTTAATGTTCAAAAAAAATATTAATTTTTACTAAAATGTTCTATTATTTTATGTTAACGATCACTCATTTATTTCAGCCCTTTGTATTCAGCATGTCTCTATTGAAATAAACCTACACAAGGCTTCCTCGGGCCTATTCCTGCAAGAACAGGGCTTCCTCGGGCCTATTCCTGCAAGAATAGGGCTTCCTGAGCCCGGGCTTCGCTCCCTTCTCTGCTGCCTCGCTCCCTCTCTTCTCTGCTGCTTCACTCCCTCCCATCTTTGCTGCCTCGCTCCCTCCGGTGTCCACTGCCTCAGCTCTGCTCCGTCCGCTGCCTCTGCTCCGTTCCCTTCAATGCCACTTTGCTCCCTTCTGCAGCTCTAGGCTTCCTTCTACGCTGTTTACAGTCTTCGTTCCCATGCCTGTGTATGCAAATTAACCCCCATCTTTGTTGGGTTAATTTTGCATGTTTCTCTTTTATTAGTGTAGATAAAAAAAGAGACATAAGTGGGTTACATGAAATCCATTGGTGATAGATTAGGGAGGCGGGAGATAGCAAAGTGGGTGTGGGGTGGGGGAGGTGGAGAAGGGAGTGGAGGGTTGGGAGAGGGGAGGGGGGAACCTCTGGGATTGGCTAAAAATTAAAATGATAGACACATACTTCTTTTACCCAGGTGGATGCAAGACAGTTAACAGTCAACAATGAGCATGATAACAATAACAATGAAGGAATTTATGGTCTCCATCCTGGCATCCAGGTGCATTTGGATGTGCCCTGAGGGGTCCGGAAAAGGGGAAGTTACAAGTTACCCTGATGGATGCAAAAAGACAATAGGCTCAGTTAAGGTAAAGATTTAACCTTTATCAGGGAAGATACATGACTACCCATTATAAGCTACTTTAAAGTTTTAATTTCAGGCCATCCTTTGTGTTTACTTTAGGTCTTTAAGTTTGCAAAACCACTATGCAGGCTTTCCCTGAGCTAGTCAGGTTAGCATATGGCCTTTTTCTTTCATCCATAGGCATAGCCATAAAACTGGTAAACCCATGTTCTTTTAACCATATTTTTAGTTACTTCCGATATTATCTAATGAAATGTAACGTGTAAAAGTTTCCTTTCTTGAATGCTTGGGTTAACTGGTATGAATAAACAGTAGCATAAAGTTAGGGAAGCTGCTCCTGGAACATAAAATGTACCTTACTTGTTTGTTTACATGTATGTAAAGCAAAAGGAACAAAATATGTGGAGCTTCATTTCTTACATAGCAACTCTTGTCTGTTCAGCCAGCAAACAAGAGGGAACTCAGAGCGAACTTGTTGCAGGATGGATCCACCATGGTATCTTCTGCATCTAAGAGAGGTAAAATGATCATTTTAGGATTAACTCTGAGTCACATTATAAAGTAACCACCAAGAGTTCGGAATAACAAGGGCTCCCAAGATAAAGGTTTTACACTTTAAGGAATACTTAGAGGTGAGACATTGAGCTGTGTGGTTAAAATGTTTTCCTAGAGAACTCAATTCATTGACACACAAAAGGAAGGGAAACAGCACTTGTGGTTTGTAAAGCAAATGTTAATGACTTGCCTCAAAGGGGAAATGTTTAGACAAAGAGGAAGTACTGGCCAGGTAATAAAAGGCAGTCAAGTGGGAGCTTTCTTTGTAAAAGTTGATGGTTCAGATAACCTGTAACCTAGACTCACCTGGGAGATTACAAAAGCATTGAACAGTGACCTGATTAAAGACTAGGACACTTAATTCCTGAACATTAAAGGGAGTTTGCTTGAAAATGGATGCAATGAAGACTAGATGGATGCAACTAACCCTATGATATAACCATTGAATGTTGTGAGTTACAATAAAGGTCTGGGTATGAACTGTAACCAGAGAGAATAGCTATGATCATTATGTTTATTGATGATGTACATGGTTCAATAAGATGTTCAGACTAAAAGTAAATGAAAGGGTTAATCAAGAAACAGGGCTCTAACTCAGCAGGGGCTAACAAAGAAAGCTTGCTCTGCAAGCCTAAGCCTTGCACCAACATGCTCCCCTTGAGTGGTTATTTTACAGAAATGCCTGACGACCATAATTCCTGCACACCCCCAGGAGAAAGGACATCGGGTGCTAGCAGGAGGACAAAGGGCAAGGCCCTAAAACTATGAGCAGGGACAAGGTCTTGATACCTGTGTCAGCCTAAAGCCGTCTGAAAAAGCCTGCTCGCTCCCCTTTCGCCCCTGATTTCTTTTTCGAACTCAGTCCACCTGCACCCACGTGCCTTGAATAAATATCTTTTTGACTACACTGAGCCTTGAGTCGGTTCTGTGTGACCCCGGCCCAACCCCGAACCTTTCAGTAAACACCATTGAGGTTAGATCAGCATATGAACGTGAAACTGGTCAGCAGGAATAAAAATGAAAACGTAGAGAATTACAAATTAGTTGTTCCATAATAAAAGTGCATTGTGTTAGCCCAGCCTTATTTTCTGCTGTATGACCAGTTCTCAAGAAAAAAAAAATGCCTGACAATAGGTACAAATATATTCGTGTTTAGATAATAAATTTAGGTAAATACAGATGTTTTACTAGTTTTTCTGACTCTAGTCTTACTCCTTTCAATTCACTCTCTATAAACTGGCCAGAGCCCAGCATGTGGAATGATCTTGCCAGCACATTACATTAACCTTGTTACACCCTTGCTTAGAATCACCCCTTTCTCCCCAATGGCCTCAGAGTAATATCCAAACTATGTAGTTTATCAGAGAAATACTTTTGTTTTTGCCTCTGCTTGCATCTCTTGACTTAATTATCATTTTGACCCCACAGGCTAGAGCAAATAGAGTTACTTGCAGTAGTACATCATTCTTTTATGCCTTTATGCACACTATTTTCTCTGTGCACACCTTTTCAATCTCCTCTGACTTCCTATTTCTTTCCTCACCTTTGAGACTTTGGTCACCCTTTATAAGCCTTGTATAAGCACTAAATTGAGTCTAGTTAAATGAGCACATTATGCCCCCCCCAGAGGACCCTATGTTTACCTCTGGATCCTCAGGCAGCTCAGTCCTAGCTCAACATCTCATTCGTGGAAACAAAATCCAGAAACTTGATTAAGATCCCTGCTCAGAAAGTCAGCTAACCACAGAGGCTTTACTTCGCTACCCTATATAAAATAGCATCCCTTCCCCCATCACCATCTCCTTCCTTTGCTGTATTTCCATCCTAACATTTATAGAAATCTAAGATAATATTTATTTATTCATTTTTAAATTACCTTTCTACATCGTGTAGACTACATGGAGTAAAGCGTGGTTACTGCTGTATTCTTTTTAAAAATATATATATTTTATTGATTTTTTACAAAGAGAAAGGGAGAGGGATAGAGAGTTAGAAACATGGATGAGAGAGAAACATCGATCAGCTGCCTCCTGCACACCCCCTACTGGGGATGTGCCTGCAACCAAGATACATGCCCTTGACTGGAATCAAACCTGGGACCCTTCAGTTCGCAGGCCGACGCTCTATCCACTGAGCCAAACTGGCTAGGGCACTGCTGTATTCTTGATGTGAACACGCCTCCCATAAAGCATGCACTCAATCAACAGTTGGTGAAAAGTAAATACAAATGAAGCTTGAATCTTTGTTTGTGAGCCTCTAGGAACAGAGATTAGTTCCAATTTACAGCCAAGAGGACATGTTCTTGGGGGCCTGTTCCTCCAGCCCACACCTGACACAGTGCAGATGCTCTCTCCTGCCATTGCGGCCACCTCTCCTGTCTCAGCTGTTCTACTCAGTGGACCTGGCCACAGCTTTTGTCCTGCCTCCATTTCTTTCTATAAACAAGATGCTTTCTATCCATTCACATTTATCGCATGACTGACATCTATAGAAGGGACAGAAAAAAAGTCCCTAAAATTTCCTTACAAGACCATGCAGGTAGCAGTGTGGTAAGGGAGGTAAAGAACACGTTCTCCAAAGCAGGGAGTGGGGGTAAGGAAAGAAAGGGGATGGAGGTCTATGCCACGATATGAACGTAGCTTGATGCAAGTGTTCCTTTACCAACAACAAAAAGGAAATAATAAATATAACATCAGCAATTTTGAAACAGAAAACAAATACTCAAAAATATCAACAAAATTATGCGGTAGTACAGTGAAAAGTTAATAAAAGAGACAAGTCTCATCAGCAGAAATTTAAAATGAAAAATAATAGTAATATAATTAAATGTTCCTGTTTTTCACAAGTATTTTTATGAAGCAAGAATAAAGTCAATATCAAAATTACATTGCTATTTGTTAATATTATTAAATTTACATTCATGGAATAATACAAGTTGGCCATAATATATTATCATTTTTTATACATCACATATCAAATTGTTAATAATTGGTTTGGAAGTTTTCATGAGTGAAGCTGGCTTAGGGTTCGGTTTTCTGATTTTTTCTACATATAAAAGGACATGTGCCAGTCATAGAAGAAGGATGGCTTTCAATAAATGGTTAATAAATAAATAAATAACTAGGAATTAACCACACACCATACATAAAATTCAGTTTCAGGTAGATAAACACTTTCATGCTAATAGGCATAATTAAACTACTTTCATGCAGCAATACCTTTGCAATCTTGGAGGAGGGAAGAACTTCTTAAATAAGACACAAAACCAATCCATAAAGGAAAGACTGATACATTCTACTGCAATACACATGAGAATTTCTGTTCCTTAAGAATAATAATAAAGAGAATGGAAAACTAAGACACAAACTTGAAAAAAATGTTTGCAGAATATTCAACATATTATTAACCCAAATATTTTAAGAGTACTTCCAAATCAATTAGAAAAAGTAACCAACCTATTCCAAAAATGCACAAAGACAATAAACAGGGTTTTCAATGAAATGCTATGCAATCTTATGATAATTAGGAAATTCAATTTAAATCCAGAGTGAAATTTTATTTCTACCAATCACACTGATAAAAAATTTAAAAACCAATATGAAGTGTTGACTAGGACATAGAACAAGAAGAATTTCCTTTCACTGCCATCTAGAAAAGAGCTGGGAAGAGTTTGGAGCCACCTACCTAAGTTGAATATGTGCAGACCGTATGACACAGCAATTTTATGATTATGTATAAATTCCAAAGAAATTCTTACACATAGCGCAAATGTACTAGAATACTCATATGATCATTGTTTGCAGTAGCAAGAAAGCAAACAAAACCAAAAGTGAAAGGCACCCTGATATACATTAATAATAAAATGAATAAGTTGTGGAATATGAATTCAACGGAGATCAATGTTCTACAGTTACACAAATCTGTTTATATCTGGAAAATATAACATCAAGTGAGAGTAAATATATGATAATTTCATATGTGGATTTAAAAAAACTCTAAGGAAATCGGAGAAATAATAGTATCTGTGGCAGAGAGCAAAGAAGATTTATAACTGAGAAGGTGACATTGGGTCTTATAATTTTCTACTTCTAGATCTAGGGGAAGAATACATATTTGTATTTAAAATACACATATTTTATTAATTATGTATTATGTATTGTATTACTCATAGTATGAAATTAGGTCATATTAGAAATTAGTTCCACATACAAAATATTTTTTGTTTCTCTTCTTCACTACTATGTCCCAACCACCCAAATAGTGCCTACCATAATGTTTAGTGGATGAATAAATGAATAAATAAATGAAAGGTACATACAATGAATGGCAAAGTATGTTAGTCAAGATCCTCTAATTTTTCATATAATTCAATCATATAATAATTAAGCAATTCTTAATATTCAATTGAAATTTGAAAGATAAATGGGGAAAAACCAAGATGGCGGCATAGGTAAACACCGGAGTTTGCTGCCTCACACAACCACTTCGAAAATACAACTAAAAGACGGAATGGACATCACCCAGAACCACAGGAAGGCTCGCTGAGTGGAAATTCTACAACTAGAAGGAAAGAGAAAAGCATACCGAGACTCAGAGGAGGTGCGGTGCAGAAGTAAAATACTAAGGTGCGGAGTGCATGCGGAGCAGGCTGGCGGCTGAGGGCACAGTTTGTCTTTTTCAATCGGGAGGGAGTCTCAGGCTCTGAGCTCCAGTTTCGGGCGAGTCTCTGGGGACCTAGACTCATA
>NW_005363687.1:1249831-1271881 GCF_000412655.1 Myotis brandtii
GAGTGAGGGCAGAGGGTGGGGTGGGAACTGGGTGGAGGGGAGTTATGGGGGGAAAAAGAGGAACAAATGTAATAATCTGAACAATAAAGATTTAATAAAAAAAAAAGATTAAAAAAAAAAGAAAGAAAGATAAATGACGATAGGGAAACTAATTTGTCCTAGAATAACCCCAAAAGACTGGGAAACTTGAGGCATAATAAAAGACAACTTAAAAGATGTGGGTAAGACATGGGTAGGACATAAAAGGGCTGTGTAAAACCACAAATAACTGTGGTGATTAGACTCCTACATTCTCACCCTTAATGTATCCAGAATCATGTACCCACCCCTTCTGTAAGAAATAAATGTTCAGCATTTTGTGTGTTATTTTCTACAGAGGAAAACATATCAGAGAAGTTTTGAAATTAGGGGCATCAGTCACAGCAGAAACTAGAATTGGAAATTTTATTAAAACCAAGGAAATCAAATGTATGCCGGAATATTCTATGTGGAACCTTCAGCATCCTTCTGCCTTCTGCCTCAGAAAAGGAGCAGCTAGGTTATCAGTATCCAAAATGGGGTTCTACGGTTATCCCAGGAGGAAAGCAAGGGGCTCAGAAATAATAACTCCCTATCCTGGCAACAAGCCATGCACTTACACAAAACTTCCAACCAGCATTCTCACCAGCAGCTCACTTAAAGGTATAGAACTGAATAACATGGAGTTTTTAGGGGAAACCTCCAAATAGAACAACTGTAAAACAAATAAATAAACAAATAACCGAAAGAGAGAGAAAGAGAGAGAGAGAGAGAGAGAGAGAGAGAGAGAGAGAAACAGGGAAAATTCAGAAAAAAAAGAGAGAGAGAGAGATAAAAGAAACTCCAAAGGAATTTATGTTAGTGGGGCAGACCTGCATTAGGAGAATTTTGAAAGAGAAAAATACCAGGAAGGTGTGCACCCATATTTAATATAATGGGAAGTCAGTGCATAACATCTAACATTAATTACTTGAGAAATGTTAATATTAGCACATTTTACATATATGCAGGAAAATGTCAGATAAATAGCAAAAAAATGTTGAATGTATTTGTTTTCAGACAGTTGGATTGTGGCAATGAAAAGAGCCCACTCTGGTTGTCATTGAGTCTTTTACTATAATTCAGTATTTTTTAACATGTGCATGTATTGGTCTGAAAAATATATAGCTATCGGCCTGCATAAATATTAAGCTCTGGCTAGAAATGTGTTGAACTTTCTTGAGTAGTTAGGGTCAAGAAAGATATTATTAGTTGTAAATGTCTTTGTGTGTCCAGGTTATGTAGGTACAGTAAAATAGACACGAGATGATAGTCCCTGCCACAAAAGTTTGCAGTCTCTTATGAGTGCACAGGGTAGGAGTCAGGGTGGGAAGTAGAAAGGCAGACAGAGTGTTAGTAGATTAGCATATGTAAATGTTATAATAAACTAGAGGCCTGATGCACAAAATTCTTGCAAGGGTAGGCCTTCCTTCCCCCGGGCTTCATCTGGAAGGTCATCTGGAAGGACGTCCGGTCTAATTAGCATATTATGCTTTTATTATTATAGATATATTTACTCTTACAGCAATAACTATGTAAATGGTATAGGACATCTAGATTTCTAACTTGGACAACTAGGGGGATCAGATTGATATTCACTGGGATACAAAACACAGACAGGAATATAAAAAGAATCAGGAGACAAATATCATTTTCCTAAACTAACCAACATCAATTCTTACTATTTTAAACCAAAGAACCATAACAATAACATTAATAGTGATAATAACAATGCTCTATATTAATTTAAGAATGCAAAAGGTATTTTTTAAGCAACATTACAAAAAAGGCATTTTCAATTCCTGAAATTCATCCATTCCCAGATGATGAAACATTAAATAAAACATAGTTAGGACCCTCACATTTCAGGGAGGAAATTCTGTAAGATTCTTTTAAGTTGGACCGGCACCTATGAGTGCCTGTTGCATTATTAGACCCCAGACTGAGTGAACACCATACAACCTCATGTTAAGGGAGAAGAAGGGCTGGGTTTGAAACATTATACTTTTGACAAATTCAGACAGAGCCAGTACAATGTGCATAAAAATCTTGCTTTCAGGAGGAAAATTGTTCTGCACAGAACAATACCTGGCCTGTAAATGGTTATAACAGAATGAAGAAGGAAGTCAAGGCAAGAGGAGTTGCAGGTGGTACCTGAACAGAGACAGGACCCAGACCAACACATTCACGTGAAATTTAATAACATTAAGGCAAAGGGATCATTTAACAACTGGTGTCACCAGCGAATGCCAGCCGCACCCTGATGGGTACATTTTTTTCACTAATACCATAGTGAAAGGGCTTTCGTAGCTGACTCCAGAGATTAAACAAATGCTACTAGTGGTAAGGAGAAGGGCCTGAAAGTCAGTCAAGAAACTGCCATGTGGGCTCATCAGGAGGAGCACTTGATGCTGCTGCAGTAGCCTGGTTGTTGTTTAACAGGAAGGGAGTGGAGGGGAGACCAGTTCTTATAGAACATGCCATTTATTCAGCTTCACACTCTGCAAGTCTGCTCCCCACTGATTGATGGGGGAAGGGTCACTAGACAAAGACAGTTTAGATTCATGCTCAGTGAGGTCCGAGTGTCATAGGAGGCTAATTGCCCATCAATCACACCTGGAAACAGGTAATTGGCCAATGGGCGTGGCCACTGCAAGCACATGAAATCCAAAATATATAAATTTCCAAACAAAAGGAGTTGGCCCTCCTGCCACCCCTGCTGCAGGGGCTGCACTCTCCTGTGCGCATGGCTCACTGCCATGTTGGGCTCCCCACGTGAACTAGTGGACTTTAATCTGGACTGAATACAGAACCACACGGGCTGCGGCATGGAACAGGAACTCTGGACACTGGCCCTGCTTCTGACTCTGCTGAACTCCCAGCTGCCCCTCTTCCAGGACTGGCTTAAGGGGCAGAGGACTTTGGAAGCTGAGAAATGTAACTTTATGCAAATAAAGCCTTGGCCCACATTCCATCCTCCCTTACGAGTCTTAGAAAATTCATTTTCTGAAGATATCGCTAGAGCCTCATTCCCACTTCTGTCTAGGAAGCCTGGCCCTTTAATTCCTCTGGCATCGCTTAGAATGGCTGATAGAGTGTATCTTTAAATGATCCGTACAGATTCCTCCTTCAGAGTTCCTTAACTTTATTTCCAAAGGCCCTGGGAGTCGAATGGTTTTTCCTGAGCAGGATGCAAGGGTGGTTTCTTTCTGGGGTTCCTGTCCAGGTGGGTAAGAAGAATGAAGCCACAGACAAAAGGTGATAGATGAAAAGGTGGAAATTTATTGGAAACAAGAACAGACTCCCATGTGGGGAGGGGGTCCCAAAGGGGGTAACCCACTAAGCTTCTTCTTTCTAAGGTTTATAAAGCCTGCAGTTCTTTGTTTATTGATGTTGCCTTCCAATTAGTAGAATATCAGCTTCAAAGTTCAAAACCCATGTGGTTCCCTCTCTTTTTCTCCCCCTTCAGTGGTAGAATTCTCCATCCCCTGTGAAAGTCTGTTTCCTCTCTCTCCCCATACCCTGTGGCTTGTCCCTATCTTCTCTGAACAAATGTCTTCCTTTCCCCTTACCCTATGGCACCTATTTTTTTTTCTCTATGAATGTATGCCTTTTGGCAGCTCCAAGCCCCCAACTATGCACTCCAAGCCTTCCTCCCCCAGGGACCCTCTTTATGTCCTAAAACTCCCTAAACCTGCTTATTTTACCCCTAAAAACTCCTTTCACTGAAAGGTTGTCACCTGAAGCTGAAAGCTATCAACGCTCTTTGGAAATTGCCCACGAGTGAAGAAATCTGCCCTGTCATCGCCGCTTCCTGGGGCAGTCTGCCTACAATGACTGGTCCATGGGGGAGAGACCAGCCCTGTCTCCACACAGCAGGTAAATATAAAGGTGTCCTGGTTTCAGACCACCTGTAGGTGTTGGAGATGAGGCTTTTGGTGATCACAGCTCACATTCTTCCTCTGTCCAGCCTTCTTTCTTCCCTTCCTCTCCACAGGAGTTGTTGTCTGGAGTACTCCCTAGTAAGCAGCCTGCACACCATCTCCATCTGCTTCCTAGGGACCCACCTGCCATAGGTGGGGGTGCTTCTCCAAATCCTAGCAGACAGTGTTCCAAGGTGGTCATACATGATGATCAGCACAACACATTTTGAGACACCCTCTCCCACTTCTCCTCACGGTTACCACCAGAATGTAACTACCTAGCTTGCGTCTTCACTAAGCTGATATTCATACTCCTGTTGCTTTAAGCACAGCCTCTCTGAGCACACCAGCCGATGGACAACAAGAGCTAGTAATGTTCCGTTTATGAGGCATCAGAAGTGATTAAATTCTGAACCCCTGGTAAAAGCATAAGCCCTCCAAATGATCCGAATGCAGTAAGACTGACAGTTTTAGAAAGCTTTTGCTCCCAAACAGATGCTCTGGGCTATTTCTTCAACAAGTTTATCAACAGAATTAAACTGCTACAAGTTTGAAATCTTGCAGCAGGTACTGGGGAACTGGTGAGTTAGAAGCACAGTTGCTGGGGGAACACCATCTGCTTCCACTTTCCTCACTGCTGATACTTACACAGAAAGACCAAGAAATCTGACTTAAGAGCCAAGATCTCGATGGTTTACAGTACACATTGCATGTAATTCCAGAGCACCAACAGGGTAACAAGAAGTCAGAGAAAAAAACACATTAACAGAATTCCCAAGTCCTTCTTAAACATGGTGAAAAGGATATATACAGTCAATGAGGCCATGGAAAACAATTTACCCATTGTTCTGAGAAATATTTGGACAATTTAAAAAGGAAACCTAAGTTTTTTAGGAACAGGGTGGAAAACGTGCCTGATAAATTGGACTCATATAAAATGATCATAGCATCATGCAATAATTAGAGTAAATAAAATAATGATTTGATTTATAATAGAAAGGATGAGTAAGTTGTGATAAATCTTTACAATTAAATTCTAATCATGAATGGTATTGGATGAGCAACTGCTATACAAAACTATCTTGTTTTCTTTAATGATGAAACTTTAATCAGGTTTTCAAGATTTACATAACTTTATTATTGTCCTTTGCTACTATTTCTTGGATCAAGCTCAGTACTCTATATTTTGCTTAAAAGTCATACAATGATCTCAATATTAATATACTCCCATTTTTTAAATAATAGTCAAAGTTCTTTAAACTGTTCAATGATTATGGTTAAAATGTGTCATTTCTAATGTGTTTTTATTGTTGTTGTTACTTAGGTTTTCCTTGTCATTTGCTTTACTGACCCATTTTTTGAAAATCAACTATTAATTTTATTTATTTTTATTACTCTTTTGCTTTTATATTTCTATAGATTTCAACTTTAAGCTTTATAACTCCTTTTCTTAATTTATATATTTATCCTCTTTTTTTCTAATTCCTTAAGTTGACTTTCTGGTTCATGTCTTCATCTTTTCATCTCTAATACTAAAAGAATTCCAGTATATGATATTATAAATATTGAGTACAGCTCAATCTTATGAAATGTTTGTCCTTTTATTGTACATATGTACATATGTACATATTGTACATATGTACTTTCTATTTTTGTTTTCTCCTTGATCTTTATATCAACTGGTAAAGCATTTCTTTATTTCCATGTAATTTTTTGTCACTTTTCTATTATTCATCTTATTTTTATTTGACCAATCAGAGACTATGGCTAACAAAATAAATATGATTTAAAATTTATTAAGATTTAAATTTTATTAAGACAGATATAGAGCTCAAAATAAAACATTTGCACGAGTATTAGAAAGAAGTGTTACTCTCTCTTTGTAGGAATTAAATGGTTCCCTATAGCTATGTGATTTTTGTGACTCTTAGCTGGTTATATTACTCAGATTGCCTGCTTATTCTTGTATACTTGAAGTGACAAATTCTAAATGCAATTAAGAATCCTGCATATTCTCACAAAGAGATAATTTACAACATTAGTTATAAATTATTACTAAATTTTTCTTTGCAATCTACTCTATTGTGGAAAAATTCTTACCAAACACAAAATTCCAGTCACATTATCATCTATCTACATTTAGCTATATATCTGAGATCATGATATCAGATAAATGAGTGGTCTTCTCTGACACTTTTTGTTTTAATAAATGTCCTGCTCGATCAGAGAGGCTCAGGTGGTTGAGTGTCGTCCTATACCAAAGGGTTGCCGGTTTGATTCCCCATCAGGGTACCTACCTGACGGGAATCCCAGGTTGAGGCATTGAAGGCAGACCATTGATATTTTGATATTTCTTCTCTCTCTCTCTCTCTCTCTCTCCCTTTTGCTCTCTAAGCATGTCCTCAGGTGAGGATTAAAAAAAAGAGTCCAAGTGATATTTTGGTTGATCAAATATTTTTTGAACCTGTGCACTATGATCTTGTGGCTCTTGTTATTCTGTTTTATTGTATGAGGAATCTTACCCTGATATTTCAAAGAGTATATTTTTTTATTAGTCCTGAATTTGTCAGTAAGCCCAGTCCACAGACTTTTTATGCTTTTAATAAAGTATTCACTTAATTTTAGCATAGTTCAAACATACAAACAAAACAGATAGTTATGTAATGACTAGAGGCCCAATGCACAAAATTGGTGCAAGGTGCTCAGCCCTCACAGCCGCTGCCCTTGCAGCCCCGGCTTCAACTGCAAGGTCATTTGGAAGGTCGTCCAGATGGTCGTTCCACTGTTCGGCCATCGAGTCAAATTAGCATATTATGCTTTTATTATTATATAGATCATCTTTATTTCACAACCCAGTTTCATTTTACTTTCCACATTTGGAACATTTCCTGTATGATTCTCATTAATTTTAAAGAGATCCTCAGATACAATTGACGCTTTCATTTCTTCAATTGTGGAAATTTCAGAAATCTAGTTAATGTAAGAATATCTGCGTTTATGTTACTATTTGGTCACTTTTCCATTGGTTATCAACATTCCTGTTAGTTATCCCACCTGAACTTTTGTTTCCTAATTATAAAATGAGCATAAGGATTCCCCATTAGGTTGTTGTGAAAATTAGGAGAAATAGCTTAAACCAAGCACAGAGATACACATGTCCATAAGTGTTACTTCCATTCAGCCTGAGATACATATTTTTACTAATTATTTTTAAACCTCCCTCAAATGCAAACTTCTTTATGAAACTTTCCCAGACTCATCTTAGTGAATGTTTTCAATATGTTTTGATTTCCCACAGCAATTGGCACAAAACTTTTACATAAGGTTGTTGCACCCGTGGTCGTGTGAGACTCTGCTCTCCTAGAAGCAGAGTGGGTACGTAAGGACTCTTGGCATCCTAGACAAATTCATAGCGAGAATATAGTCAATGTTTATCAGTGTGTAAATATATCAAATAGGAGATCTGAAAATAATTGACTTTGAATCACCTCTATTATTTGAGAAATGCCTCAAAATACAAAACTCATTTTTATACACAAAGTAAAACATTTACTGTTTTCATTTGGAATATTGATTATAGCCACTTGCCATTCGCATGTCTATGAGAAAAATAAAAAGTATGAATGGTTGTTACCAAGGTGTACAAGGTTTCTAACACTTTGTTTTTTGGCAATATACAAACAGCAAAATATTTGCTTCTGACATCATGTAGTAAGAGAAGATTTGTTTAATGAGAATGTTTATTCCCTGGAGTGCAGATGAGTCACACCAGGAGCACCTGTACTAGAGACTGGCCCTCAGATGCGCTGCCAATCCCTGTTTGAGAGCTAAACAGGGCAGGAGGTCTTTACAAACCAAGTGTCTTTTTTTATTTCTTCCTGTTTGCACACTTATCACAGTATCTGCAAAAGCCTCAATTGGTAAAACATACATTTCTGAGATTTGGGGTATATTCATGTCTTCTTGGCTACATTTCTGTTACCTCTGTGATCAGCAGGTGGGTTTCCCTGGTCCGTAATGCTGTGATGGGAGCCCTGTCATGTGAGAAAGGCTCCCTAGGCCTATTCCCAAGGACCTCCACTCAGTAGCAATGTGTTGCTAAAGTCATTTGTTCAGACTGACAATATACCTTTTCTCAAACGGTACAACATTTTTGTTCTTACAAAGCCAGATGTTTGACTATTTTAAACAAAAACAAGAAAATATGCTATTTACTCGCCTGACTTATTTTCCCGGTGTTGTTCATATGGATCATTTGTTATTTTGAAGAATAAGGTGTCTTTCTTCCGAGATATTTCATGCTACACAAATAAAAGAACGCTTCCAAGGTGAGCTGTCAAGGAATAGTACTGGCGTCACTGCTCCGCCTTTTAGTTACAAATATTTCTATTTATTGTAAAGGTTTAATGTTACTTAATTAGCTCTAGGTACACAAAAATGATCAAAGTAGAGTTCTCTTTGTTACATAACAAATTATACTTATATCATTTCTCAGTAATATTGCTTACTGTCCCAGATGTGTTGGTATCTTCTAATAAAGCATGGAAAATAAACTCTAGAGGCTGGATGCACCAAATTCATGCAAGGGGCTTGGCCCCCACTGCTGCGGCGGTAGCCTTGGCCTTGGCCCCCGCCTGCTGCAGCTTTGTCCGGAAGATAGTCTGGACGGATGTCCGGAAGGATGTTGGTCTAATTAGCATATTATGCTTTTATTATTATAGATGTATTATTATAGACTAGAGGACCAGTGCACAAAAATTTGTGCACTCAGGGGGGTCCCTCAGCCCAGCCTGTGCCCTCTCGCAGTCTGCGACCCCTTGGGGGATGACCACCTGCTGGCTTAGGCCTGCTCCCCGGGGGATTGGGCCTAAGCTGCCAATCAGACATCCCTCTGGCAGCCCGGGAGCCCTCGGGGAATGTCCACTTGCCAACGGGGAGCAGGCCTAAGCAGTAGTCGGACATTCTTAGCACTGCTGAGGAGATGGGAGAGGCTCCCGCCACCACCGCTGTGCTGGCAGCTGGCAACCTGGCTTGTGGCTGAGCGGAGCTCCCCCTAAGGGAGCACACTGACCACCAGGGGACAGCTCCTGCATTGAGCGTCTGCCCCCTAGTGGTCAGTGTGTGTCATAGTGACCAGTCATTCTGCTGTTAGGGTCAATTTGCATATTGCCCTTTTATTGTATAGGATAGAGGCCTGGTGCATGGGTGGAGGCTGGCTGGTTTTCCCTGAAGGGTGTCCCGGATCAGTGTGGGGGTCCCACTGGGGTGCCTTGCCAGCCTGGGTGAGGGGCTGATGGCTGTTTGCAGGCTGGCCAAGGCCCCCAGCGGGGACCCTCACCCCATGGGGTTGTGGCCAGCCTGGGTGAGGGGCTGAGGGCCATTTTCAGGCTGGCCATGCCTCCTTGCAACCCAGGCTCCCAGCCCCTCCTTGAGAGGAGGCCACGGCGGCTGGAAGTAGGTATCTGGGACTTATTTATCTTCTATAATTGAAGCTTTGTAGCCTTGAGCGGAGCCCAGGGCCTGCCAGGGCAAGCGGGAAGCTCGGCTTCCTCCATTGCCGGGGGCAACCCTAGGCTCCTGCTCTCTCCATCTCTGTGGCCGCTGCCATCTTTGTTGGGTTAATTTGCATAGTCGCTCTGATTGGCTGGTGGCCGTGGCTTGTGGGTGTAGTGGAGTGACAGAGTGACAGAGTGATGGTTAATTTGCATCTTTCTCTTTTATAAGTGTAGATAACCCAGATATCACTAATTGGCATGAAGCCTCTTTTGTTTGAGTTAGTATAAAAGGTGCTACTGACCAGCTAACAGCTGGCTGTTTCATTTGCCATAAAGCAGGCCCCATACACCTGTGGCTGCTCCTGTCTTTTTTCAATTCCCAGCATTCAAGGAGGTCCAGTCCTTAGCAGAAGACCTTGGACCCAACAGTGTAATACATCCTTCTTTACTAAGGCTACAATTTCATAGGTACTCCATGGAAACTAGTATTCTTACATAGGGAAGAAGATATTCAGGAGAGACTGCGACCTGAACGCAGGGTCTTAGACCGCTCAGCCATCCTGACCACGGGAAGAAGATATTCATTTGAAATTCTTATTAATGGAGAATATTTGATGAAATTACATCTTATTTATCAGATTAGTAGATATTTATTGGCTACACTCATGGCAGCCAGAAATAATAGTAAAACAATAAAGAAACTCTACTCTTAGCAATGTTATATGCCATTTTATTGATGTATTTTTCCTCAAAAAGTTCTGAGGTCTAGAGTTTTTATTGGGGTTTCATGACTTAGGCATGATTGCTTAAGTCACTGGTCACATAATTGAACTCAGCCTCTTGCTCCCACATCTGGAGGTTGGGCTAGCACAAAATCTCAACCTTGTGATCATGCTGTTGGTCTTTCTGGTGACCAGCCGCTATCCTGAAGCTATCCAGGGGCCCACTGGGAGTCACCTCATCAGCATAAACACAATCACTATCCCAGGGGCTCATAAGTAACAAGGACAGTTCTTTCACTTGGGAAATTCTAAGGGTTTTAGAGTTTTCCTCCCCGGAACCAAGGCCAAATGCCAGCCAAGTTCTTTATTATACAATGGTCCACATGTTTCCCAACTTCCAAAATTGTGTTTCTCCCTTATCTCTCTCTCTCTCTTTTCCCTCATTCTTGTGAATTTAAAGAAATCATTTTACTATATTGTCAGATGGTTTCCTAGAGGATGTAGATGCATGTGTTTGTTCTACTACATGAAACTTTCTGTAAGGCATTTGTTGCTCCATGAATTCTGATAAATTCTGAAAGAGAAAACTGAACAATAGAGGAAGTAGAAGTTTTTCCGGCTTTTAAAAAATAAGTAGCAAAAAGATCTCTTTCTATTCTTAATTGGAACAGAAATGTTAATTTAGACCTTGAACCAAAAGTAGAAAATGACAAAAATTTGAAATGAAGACCCTACTGGAATGCATGAGGCTCCTCACTGAGCCCCAGAGGGGCAAACCCCACAGCCTGGGGAGTTCCAGTCCTCCTTAGGGAGACTCACTTCATGAAACAAAGATCAGGGATAGAGCCTCCCTTGGGAGAGAGGATTTAGTGCAGCAGTAACTCCATGGCTGGAAGCAGTTTTAGTAGATACTAAAAAACTGAAAGTGCAAATGTAAAAGTGTTTTTTAGATTTTGAGAGGGATGTTCAGTCTGTGGGGAAATAAATAGCCAATAAATTTACTTAAGAGTTGCCCAATGGAAATGGAAATTGCCTGTTTACCAAGGTAGTGGGTTTTAATCTATTAATTAACTCATTAAAGAAGCAGAATGCAAAAGTCTAAGAGAGAGCAGGCACAAAAACTGAGAGGTTTTAAATATTTGGAATGGCAAATCAAGAAAGAAAATTGGTTTCAGGAAGGATTTCAGTAGCTGGTTTTACCACATTTCAGCATTTCTCCCAATGAAAGTGGGTGATAGAGGCCCCTCTCCACAGGAAGCAGCCAGCTGCTGAAGGATATCAGGAGGGAGCATTTGTTCCATTGCTTTGTGAATTTTACTCATCCCAGTTCGCTTGTTGATGACAAATGTTACCCAGTGAACTTTTTTAATGTTTTGAAATAACTTTTAGTGTATGGTTTTATTTTAATTACCTAAGCAACACATGATCATAATGAAAAAATTTTCTTCAAGCAGAAAAAATCAATAACATTGTTAATACCTATAGATAATCTCTATCAAAGCATTGCTGAAAATCCACTTTTGTACATCTACACATACCCATGCTCATGCATACATATACATACTCATATACAAAAACACACATGATCACAGACCCACACATAAACATGTTAACATACTTGCAGATCCACTTTTATATATCTACCC
Organism: Myotis brandtii; assembly: GCF_000412655.1. NCBI lineage: Eukaryota > Metazoa > Chordata > Mammalia > Chiroptera > Vespertilionidae > Myotis > Myotis brandtii. The sequence goes on from NW_005363687.1 coordinate 1,261,675, forward strand.
ATGCTCATGCATACATGTACATACTCATACACAAAAACACACAGTAATGTATACATACATGATCACAGACCCACACATAAACATGTTAACATACATATGTATGTGCTTATGTACACATACTCTGTATGAGACCCTCCTGTGTGTGGCTAGAAAGCCAAAGGAAGATTGAAGGCCAATAGCAGGCAAAGTTGCAGTTTAAAATTTTCTACCTATATCTGTCTCCCATATTAAAACTGAATTTCACCTTTCTATCAGAATGTCCCTTTGTTCTGGAAGATAAGTTTCAGTGAGCCCTTTTATTTTGCAGATGCAAAGCCAGGACTCTTTGTTCCCAGTGAAGACCTGAGTGCAATAAAACACCAGAGTCCGTATTCTTCAAAGTGAAACACTGTACCAGTATCTGTTTATTAATTTAAATAGAATGTATATTTCAGCAGACTTGTGTTTTGGATGATTCTGTTTTCATTGGAGACTTTTATTTCCTAAACTTTCATTTAGATACTGCCTTGTAGAGAATATCAACATGTAGAACTTACTTATTGTTCATGGATTTATTAAACAAATCACTATTGAAGACCCACCACATTTACGGTAAGATACTGCGTTAAACACTAAATCTACAATGAGTTGGGGGTTGGGGGGGTAGTGCCTTCTTTCAAGGGACTAGAGTGGAGGAATATTAAATAGTCAAGTATATTTAATTATCTAAATAAAATGTTAATAAATTCTATTTTAAAAAAGCATAACAAGAGGGCTTAGCGGAAAGATGATTCACACTGTAGACGTAAAGAAACATTCTCTGAAAATTTACTGCTTATGATGTGATTTAAAGAATTATTTTGATGATAGAAATGATAAGTGCCTTTTCAGCCAGAGAGAACAGCACATGCAATGCTTAGTGTGGGCAGCAGAACAGATCATCTAAGATGCTGAAGACTGCTTTGTTCTGGCTAAGTCAGAGAGTAAGTGGTGGAGTGCTATAAATTAAAGCTAGTGATGTGACTGGAGTCCAGGTCAGGGATATGTGATGATGTGTGTAACTTATGTTAATATTCTAGATGTTTTTATTTCTAAAAGCAGTGGGAATTCAGTGAAGGATTTTAAGATGAAAAAAGACATGAGATATTTTTTATTTTTTCAGAACTTTTTGGCTTCGAGGTAGAGAATGGATTTGAAAGATAGGAAGAGCTAGAGTCAATGGTGACTTTGGAATTTTGACATTAGAAAGACGTAAGAGAGCCTCCTTCCAGTTTTCCATAGTGGCTGCACCAATCTGCACTCCAACTGACAGTGCACAACACACATTCTCTCCCTCATACACATTTCTCACTATGTCACTGATTGACTCTGCTCCCCATGAGCAAGACAACTTATCTTTCTGAAATAAAAACCTTTTCAATGGTAAAGTGAATATAAGTGAAGACAACAGCATCATAATGAGCTGTGGTTAGATTGGAACTTTGGAAACACTAAACATGGTACCTGATTGATTTTATATTGGAATGCTCTGCCCTTATTGTGGTAAATAATATAAATGACCTACAAAAAAATGCAGGACCTTAAATATAAAAGTTGGAACAAGAAGGTCATCACAGTGTACTGAAAGTAAATCTTAGTACTTAACTATGATTAATGATGGTTTGTGCCAACTTGAGGGATTCAACTAGATTTGAAATAAGACTACCAATACTTTAGAAATGTTCATACAGAAAGAAAGGGAACTGTTTTGAAAAGATAGTTACTTAAAAGTTTGAATATATAAAAAATAATGATTTTTCCATCAACAAAAGGAAAAAATAGGAGTGATAAATATTGCATATGTAGTAGTTCCTGAATGTTTATGCTATAATGTAAAACATCAATTTACATCTTACATACCTTGAAAAATTGTCAGACACTCAATATTATTCATATATTAATTCTATCAACCTATATTGATCAAAGAAAGGAAGATGAGGCTTTGTGAAAGATGAATAAGCATTTACAAATAATTAAAGTGGTAGGGAATAAAAAAAAAGATACAAGTTTGATGAAATAAATAGACCAAATCTGTGATGGCAAAATAAAACTTGCATTTTATTTGCTAATGTGAATGTAATTTGTAAATTTAGAATCTTAGATGGATGTCATAAAATAAGAACAATATGCTTTGGATTCAAGCCCATAACCAACATCAGAATACAGAAAATTAGCATGGAATATACAGTAAGCAATGCATATATACAGTATAATTTCAGAACTCCCATGGTCAATTATTTCCACAGAGAACGTGCTTGACTGTGCCACATCTATTAGAGTGGTATTGAATGGTCTAATATCTAATTACTTCTCCAACTTTCTCAATTCCATCCCCACTTAGAGATTCAACAAAAGGATCTTATAAGTATTTTTGCTTATGGTAGATTGTTTGCAAAAATGACTAAAATGCTCCTCCACACTGTCTACTTGCTTTGATTGTCCTCTATTGCACTAACTCTGGCATGTGACTAGGTTTGGCCAACAGGATGTTAACAAACATGTCACAAGCAGTAGTTTAAAAGAGTTTACACATTTAGGGTTTAAAATTCTGTGGCTATCGTGGGAATGAATTCAAGTCAGCCTGCTGGAAAGGCCATGTGGTGGCCTGTAACAAGCTGCCCAACACTGGACACATACGCAAAGCTTGCCTAAATCCCTCAGCTACCAGTGGACCCACTACCTATATAGATTAGTCAAGACAACCCAGAAAGAAAAGTCCCTCAGCTGACCCATAGAACCATGAGCTAAACAAAGCAGCTGTTGTGTATCTTTTCATATGTTTTGTTAGGCAGTCAATGCTGGCAGACATTACCTGATTTTTCTGGATCTTACTTGTTTGCTGGCCTCTGATAATCGCCTATGTTTCCAGGGTAGTATAAGCACTGAGTGCTTTAAGTATATGAAATAGCACAGAGGCAGGTGCATAGCAGGTTTTTAATCATTGCTATGTTCTGTTTCTCTAATTTCAGAGACACTTGAGTATTTTACTCCTTGTTGAATCCTAAGTAAAACAGTAACTCAAAGAATTAATAAGACTATACCAGAGCCAATATAAATGAGACGTAAGCTAAGGATACTGTATGGAACCATGCACGTATACTCAATGAAAGTTCTACTGATTAACTTGTAATTGGGAGACATGAATACATCAGAGGATGGGAGCAAGTTATGCACTCTTAAATTATTGTTATGTGATTAACAAGGCAAAATACCTGAAAGAATCCAAGAGCTTACGGCTTCCCTGTGCTGAGGTAGCTCATGATGTTCAACCTTATATCTTTGGCCACATACTCATAAGTGTCAAATGATGTGAAGATATTTGAAACATTTATCTGTTCTAGTTACTATTCCAGTTACTATTGCTTCATAATAAATGATATTAACAAAATGCTCAAACTTAAATGCCTAAAACTGAATGCTTGATTTCCCCTACCTGAACTTTGATCTTTTCCCACATTCTCCATTTTTGGTTAACATATTTTACCTTTTTTTTTTTTTTTTTTTTTTTTTTGCTGCACCTAGGAATGTCTAAAGGATTGAGTTAAGATAAGCAAGAGGGACTGAAAATATTTCCACTGAAGAATTAAATCCAAGAGAAAACCATTGAGAATTGTAATTTTTGCTCAGAAGCAATTCACAAGAGTTAGAAGGGAGTGGTGATTCTCAACACAGCCCTTTGTCTCTACTGAGCTTGGCTTCTGGAACAGTGCTGTGGATCCGTGCCTGATTCCTGGGATTGGAGCATGCCGCAGTAAAGAGTTGGAGAAAAACCCAAAAAGCTCTTTATCTTCCAACTCATGAGACATCGAAGGTTTCAGGCATTCTCAGTATTAAGTCATCTGCTCTCTATATATTAAGATGTCTGGCATACAACAGAAGCCATGGAGTTGTCAGAAGCAAGATTGGGTTGCTTTAGGGCAAACATCAGGGGAAATAAACGTCAGCATGTGTGCCTCTGGTGGGCACGAGTGTTGTGACATTTCATGGGCACTAATGGTATAGTTGCCACATTATGCCTTGGCAAAATAGAAGAACTGGAGGTAATAAAAATGGCAAATATCAAACACATGGCAACTCTCTGAGGCATAACTCCTAAAATTTCAGTACTTTATCAGAAGAATCTAAAGAGAGGCAGGCTGGGGCAGAGTGGAAGTTATATTAGCTTGCCACAGTCAAAATGAGCCCATTTTTACTCTCATGGTTGTATAATAGATGAAATATCAGCTACAAATGCCATCTTTTTAAAGTTTTAAAAGGTGTACCTAATAATATTTCCTCCAATTTTTTTAGTCATGCTGTCTTGGGTGACTATGATCGGATTGATCAAATGGCTTCAAGGGATCACATTTATATGTCTCATCTCTCCTAGGAGGCTTGTTAATTTTTGTTGTATCCTACAAAAGTATTTGGTATTTAGAACAATATGCACAGCTGGCTGTAATATTGTTATACATAAATCAAAGTGAATTTAGAGTACTGATAAAAGCTTTCAATAAACTTCTGTCTGTATCATGATATGAGACTCACTTGGAACCATTCATCCTAGTTGCCCAATTTCTGGTTTAAAATTGAGGAAGTGACTGCTTTTATACATTTAATTTAAATTTCCTATCTATTAAAAAAGGTATAGTGTTTTTATGTGTTTATATTTATGCATCTTTGTAATTAAGTCAATATTTCCTCCAAGCCTCATCCACTCATAATTCAATTGAAGCCATGAAGATAATGTCAGAAAGAATAATACAGCCTAGAGAAAGTATGGAACCTCAAGGTGACCCTCCCAAACTAGATATACTGGAGAGGGAAAAACAAAAACACAAAATTTCTTTCATAGTCTACCATAGGATACTGTGAAGAAGAGTGATGCAGGATAGAGGACTATAGTGAAGTACACATGTCTCTCATCTCCAAACTGAAGTTTTAGAGCTAATATGTACATCATATAAATTGATAAGAAAGGTAAGCACAGGAAGACTGCTAATTTACTTTTTGTTGAAATGTTTTTATCTCTGCACCAACACAGAGCTGAGCTTCTTCAGAATAAACTTGGTGGAAGAAATGGTTTGGTCAAGAAAGAATCCAAGATAACCTAAGCAATCTATAGTGCCAATTGGCAAAGAGAAGACCTAGAGTTTACCATATTTTCTTGAAGCAAGTCAATGAAAATAAGTAAGTTGAGAACCAATGGATTCATTAGGATAAGGTGATAGTCCATAAGACACTGTGGAGTCTGCAATCTAAAACCATTTTTGGTAGAAAGCATGTGGGGCATACTTAGGAAATCCAAGGTAAGAACAAATTAGTCAGGAAATACCATATAGCACTGATAAAACAAGAAAACAGATCATAAACTATATTAATCATAGAGTTAAGCAAAAGGTTCTAGAAGAATAACTACATATTGTAAAAAACAGGAATATGTTCCAAACAAAAGAACAAGATAAACTCCAGAAACAGACTTTCATGAAATGAAGATAAGTGATTTATCTGATAAAAAGCTCAAAATAATTGTCACAAAGATGTTCACCAAGGTCAGGCACATAATGCATGAACAAAATAAGAATTTTGACAAATGGATGGAAAATATAAGAAAATAATAGAAATCACAGAACTAATTAATACAATGATTGAATTAAAATTCAATAGAGGGATTCAACAGCAAACAATAATAAGCGGAAGAAAGGATCAGTGAACTAGAAATAGGACTATAGATGTAGTCCAACCAGAGGAGCAAAAAAGAAGAAGAAGGAGTAGGGGTAGGAGGAAGAAGAAGAAGAAGAAGAAGAAGAAGAAGAAGAAGAAGAAGAAGAAGGAGAAGAAGAAGAAGAAGAAGAAGAAGAAGAAGAAGAAGAAGAAGAAGAAGAAGAAGAAGAAGAAGAAGAAGAAGAAGAAGAAGAAGAAGAAGAAGAAGAAGAAGAAGAAGAAGAAGAAGAAGAAGGAGGAGGAGGAGGAGGAGGAGGAGGAGGAGGAGGAGGAGAAAGAAAAGGGGAAGGGGAAGGGGAAGGAGAAGGGGAAGGAGAAGAAGTAGTTAAGGACTTCTGGGACACCATCACATTATAGGCATTCCAAAAGGAGAAGAGGGAGAAAGAGGCAGAAATTTATTTAAAGAAATAATGGCTGAAAACTTAACTAGCCTAGAGAAAGAAACAGACATCCAGATTCGGGAAGCCCAGAAAGTTCCAAATAAGATAAATTGAAAGAGACCCACATGGAGGCACATTATAATTAAATTGTCAAAACTTAAAAGTAAGAGAATCTTAAAAGCATCAAGAAAAAAAATAACTTCTTTACCAGGACACCCTCATAAGACTATCAGCAAATTATTTAGCAGAAAATTTTCAGGCAAGACAAAAGTAGCACAATATATTCAAAATGCTGAAAGAAAATCTGCCAACCTAGAATATTCTGCCCAGCAAGGCCATCCTTCAGAATATAAGGAGAGATAAAGAGTTTCCCATACAACCAAAAGCCAGAGTTCCTCATTACAAGACCAACCTTACAAGAAATGTTAAAGGGGCTTCTTTAAGCTGAAACAAAAAGACACTAATTAATAACAGGCAAATATATGAATGTACAAATCTCATTGGCAATCCAATCAGATAGTTGAATTCAGAATAGCATATAATTAAATTCAGAATAACTCAATGCTGTAATGGTGGTGGAAAAATTTGTTATACGTTTAGTATGAAAGTTAAAAGATAAAAATATTAAAAATGACTATAATTTTAATTACAATATTTGTGAATGGATAAACAAGGTAAAAGATGTATAGTATGACATTGAAAACAAAATGTTAAGGGGAAGTAAAAATTTAGAGCTTTATTATGCATTCAAAGTTAAGTTTTTTAACAGTATTAAATAAACTGCTATAATTCTAAGATGTTTTATGTAAGCCTCATTATAAGTAGAAAGCTAAAACCTATAGTAGATACATAAAAATAAAAGAATCAAGCATACTACAACAGAAAATTATCACATCACAAAAGGACCAAAGGAATTTTTAAAGGCAAGAATAAACCAAAAAAGAAAAAAGAATAAACCCATATTAATAATTACTTTAAATGTAAATAGATTATTTTCTCTAATCAAAGGACGTAGAGTGATTGAATAGATGAATAAACAAGACTCCACTATATGCTGCCTATAAATACTAATTTCAGCTTTAAGGACATACACAGATGGAAAGTAAAGGGATGAAAAAAGATTCTACACAAACAGAAACCAAAAGAAAGCAGGGGTAGCTATACTTATATCACACAAAGAGGCTTTAAAACAAGACTGCAGTAAGAGACAAAGACCATAAAATAATAATAACGAGGTCAATTCAAAAAGAGGATATAATAATTATTAATATCAATGCACCTAACATAGGAGAACATAAATATATAAATGAAATAATAACAGAGCTAAAGGGAGGAATAGATAGTAATGCAATAATAGTAGGGGATTTCAATATTCTGCTTTCATCAGTGGGTAGATTATTCAAACTCAATTAAAAAAACACACACACACATTGGACTTAAACTACACATTAGACTAGTTGGACTTAACGTATAGAGCATTGGCTCCGGCAGCAGGAGAATGCACGTTCTTCTCCAGTGCACATGGGACATTTTCCAACGTAGATTATATGTTAGGCCACAAAACAAGTCTCAACTTTAAAAATATTGAATTTAGAGCAAGCAGATTTTCTGGCCACAGTGATATGAAACTAGAAATCAATTACAAGAAGGAAACTCAAAATTTCACAAATATGTGGAGATTACACAACCTGCTCCTTAACAACCAACAAAAATAGAGAAAGGAATATCTCCAAACTCATTCACAAGGGAAGCATTGCCCTGACACTAAAGCAGACAAGAACACTACAAGAAAATAAAATTATAGGCCAATATTCCTAAAGAACGGACCTGCAAAAATCTTTAGTGAAATATTAACAAACAAAATTCAACAATTCATTAAATATATCATACATTATGATCAAGTGTGATTCAGTCCTAGGATACAAGGATGGTTTAATGTCCACAAATCAAGCCATGTGATATACCACATTAACATAATGAAGGATAAAAATCATATGATTATCTCAATAAATGCAAAAAAAAAAGCATTTGACATAATTCAATATTTATTCCTGATGAAAACACTCAACAAACTGGGCATAGAGGGAATGTACCTGAACATAATAAAGGCTCTAAGAGATAAGCCCACAGTTAAAATAATACTCAACAGTAAAAAGCTAAAAGTTTTTCCTCTGAGACCAGGAGGCACGCACTCAACATTTTTACTCAACACAGTACTGGAAGTCCTTAGAAAGAACAATTATGAAAGGAAGAAGGAATTTTCTATTTTCAGATGCCATTATATATAGAAAACTCTAAAGACTCCATCAAAATGTTAGAACGAATAAATAAATTTGGTAAAGTTGCAGGATACAAAAATCAATATACAAAAATTAGTTGCATTTCTATACACCAGTTGCAAACTATAAGAATTAGAAAAAAGTTCCATTTACAATTGGGTCAAAAAGGGAAAAATACTTAGCAATAAATTTAATCAAGGAGATGAAATATCTGTACTATAGAAACTATAAAACATTGTTGAAACAAATTAAAGAAGACACAAATAAATGGAGAGATATTTTGTGTTCATGGATTGGAAGAATTAATACTGTTAAAATGTCTATGCAACCCAAAGTAAATTAAATGTAATCCCTATCAAAATTTCAATGACATTTTTCACAGAAATAAACAATCCTAAAATTTGTATAGAAGAATGAATAATTAAAGACTGTGAATAGCCATAGCTATCTTGAGAAAGAAGAACAAAACCAGAGGAATCACACTTTCTGATTTCAAACTATATTACAAAGCTATAGATACCCAAACAATATGGTATTAGCTTTCAAACAGACACATAAATCAATGAAACATTATAGAAAGTCCAGAAATAAACTCACACATATATGATAAATTAATTTATGACAAAGGAGCCAAGAATATATACTGGGGATGGGATAGTCTCTTCAATAAATGGTATTGGGAAAACTGGATAGCCACATCCCCAGAATAAAACCCCTATCTTAAATCATACACAGGAATTAATTCAAAATGGATTAAAGTCTTAAATGTGAAGTTTAAAACCATAAAACTCCTAAAATAAAACAAGGAAATAGCTCCTTTATATTAGTTTTGGAAATACTTTTTTTTTAACTTGACAACAAAATTTAAGTCAACAACAACAACAAAAATTAACAGTGGGATTGTATCAAATTTAAAAGTTTCTGTACAGCAAAGAAAACTGTCAACAAAATGAAAATCTAACATAAAATGAAAGAAAATATATCCAAATTATGTGTCTAATTAGGTGTTAATATTCAAAATATATAAAGAACTCATACAACTCAATAGCAAAAAATAAAAAATAAAAAAAATCAAATATTACCAGAGGAACTGAATAGACTTTTTTTCCAAAGAAGACATTCAATGGCCAATGGGTGCTTAACATCACTAACCATCAAAGAAATGCAAATCAAAAGCACAATGAGATTTCATTTCACACCTATTAGAATGGCTGTTATAAAAAAGAAGAGTTAATAAGGATGTAAAAAGGAAACCTTTGTGCATTGTTGGTGGGAATGTAATTTGGTGCAGCCACTATGGAAAATGTTATGAAGCTTCCAAAAAACATTAAAAATAGAATTACCATATGATCCAGCAATTTCACTCTGGGTATATATTTGAAAGAAATAAAACCAGGATCTCGAAAAGATATCTGCACCTCCAAGTTCATTGCAGCATTATTGACTACTAGAGGCCTGGTGCACAAATTCATGCACAGGTGGGGTCCCTGGGCTTGGCCAGCGATCGAGGCCAATCAGGGCCGGCTGACCAGAAGGAGGGGCCACAGGAGGTTAGCTGTGAAAGCGCACTGACCACCAGGCCGGCTAGGGGGAGGGACTGCAGGAGGTTGGCTGTGGGAGTGCACTGACCACCAGGGGTCAGCTCCTGCATTGAGTGTCTGCCCCCTGGTGGTCAGTGCACATCATAGCTACCGGCCGGTTATCCAGTCTTAATGGTCGCTTAGGCTTTTATATGTATAGAGAGTCAAGACATGAAAACAACATAGGATTCTCTGAAGGATGAGTAGATAAATAAGACATGGTATTTATATACTAGCATATATATAT
>NW_005363687.1:1271920-1287893 GCF_000412655.1 Myotis brandtii
CAATGAAATATTACTCAGCCATGAAAAAGAAGTTAATTTTATTATTTACAGCAACATGAATGGCCCATGGGAACATTATGTTTAGTGAGATAAGTCACTCAGAGAAAGAAAAATACTGCAAGATCTATCTTATATATGGAATTTTTAAAAATACCAGAGGCAGGGGTTGGGCATGAGCAAAATAGGTGAAGGTGATCAAAATGTGAAAACTTCCAGCTATGAGATATATAAATAATGGAGATATGATATGCAACATGATGACTGAATTGTTTTATGAACACTTAATGAAGGGCCATGGAATAGATCCAACTGGGATGTGCAAGGTTTCTGAGCTATGTTACTAGCCTCATTTGACCTTTAAGAATTTACCCCAAAAAATCAATTGTTCTGTTATTACCAGTTTTGATGGCTGTCACTCCCATAAAAATAAAATCAATTGTAAAAAATAAAACAAGTTGTCCTCTTTATCCTTGGAGAAACTTGTTATACTTTGGGATTCAGTTTACCTGGACGTTTTACAACCTCAAATCTCTGATGGGTTCAAAATTGTGATGTACAATAGCTAGCTTTTCTTGTTGGTAGGGTGAGAGTAATGATCCTTTGCAGTTTTCTTCACCCTATTTTGAATTTTAACTTTTAATCAAATTTAAAGGTAATATTATGTCCTCTTTAGAGGTGATGAATCAGTAATTGAGGAAACTTGATTAAGGTAATACTCCTAGAAGGTAATATATAAAATTCCAAAGTTCATGGCCATCGATATTTGTGGAAATACTGAAATGTGAATGATTATAAAACTATAGAATTCTAGGCTGTTAAAGTTATTGATAAAGTCAAACATTATTGACAGCCAAGTATAATATCTAATGTAATGTAAATTTCACCATAAGATTAGTCACAATAATACTAACAGTTAAGTATTATCATCACTATGAAACAAAGTAAGAAATTTAAGCTCAAATTATTAAATGTACTCTCCATGAATATATAACAAATTTATAATGGTACTAAGACTCAAATGTGTCTTTTTGAGCCCCAGACACATGATTTTGTAAATTAGGATAAATGTTATATACACATATATGATGTCAATTGAGACTTTCTGCTGTCTAGGGTCCCAGATCCTTCCTGACTGGCTAGACTCTCCAGTGATGGCGAACCTATGACACGCGTGTCAGAGGTGACACGCGAACCCCTTTTTTTGGTTGATTTTTCTTTGTTAAATGGCATTTAAATATATAAAATAAATATCAAAAATATAAGTCTTTGTTTTACTATGGTTGCAAAGATCAAAAAAATTCTATATGTGACACGGCACCAGAGTTAAGTTAGGGTTTTTCAAAATGCTGACACGCCAAGCTCAAAAGGTTCGCCATCACTGCTCTAGACCAACATAGACCCAAAACATGACTGTGTCTGCTTGTACTCTTTTATGGAGTAGAAATTCCACCCTTCTATATTTCTGGCTCAGTAGTGCTACAACCTTCTTATGGAACATTCACTTGGACTTGATATTCCTAAAATAAATTGGGTCTTTAACATTATTTATTCTCTTGTCAATTGTGTTGACAATGCAGTATATGGAAATGACCACAAGAACACCTGTCAGAGATAATATTGACTCAAGACCTTTCTAATTGCACAGTTTTGCATGCCCTTTGCATTTCTGACATTTAGTTTTAATATCTATTAAACACTTCATAAGATAAATTACTTCACAGAATTGCTATTATTGTTAAATGAGCTTTATAAAGTAAAACATCCTATATTAATGCCAATATCTTTGTCTCTCTTTTACCCTCTATAATGGTAGTCAGAGTTGAAATTACAGCTATGAGATTTAAAGAGTAGTTTAATTAATGTTGTCTTCATTCTCCTTAAATATTGATAAGCCTGGAAAGAGTTCTGTATTTGTCTGTGATTAAAACATTTTACTTCTATTTAACGTGGTATCTGTCTTTCTTTTGTATTTCTCTTCTTCCTTTTTCTTTCTTGAAATACTCTAAATATTTTAGAATATTTTATTCTCCCTATCTGTCTTGTTTAGAAGGAAATGAGGTTGAGATAAGTTAAAAATATAATGACAGTTAAAGAGATAGGTATTCACAAATGACAATGTATACAAATCAAGGGTAACAGAATGTGCCACCACAAAATATGCCACTTTGGCATATGGATGATTTTTAAAAATATATTTTTATTGATTTCAGAGAGGCCTCTGAGATTGATTGCCGTGCAGAGGGAGGCCCCGCTCACCCAGCTGGGACTCCATGATTGATCGCCGTGCAGAGGGTGGCCTGGGCCTCCTTCTTTGGGGTAATCACAGAACCCCCCTCATCAATCACCCTGCCAGCCAGTGGCCTGGGCCTCCTTCTGTGGGGCAATCATGGGGTGATGACAGGGGCCCCTGACCAATCGCACTGCACCCGTCTTTGCTGGCCTGGCACCAGTGCGTGTCATAGCATGGTCGTCCGAAGGTCATCTGGATGGTGGTTCTGCTTTTCAGTCGTTCAGTTGATTTGCATATTATGCTTTTATTATTATAGATACTCATTCTTTCATGATTTTTTATCACAAAATAAAAGAGATATATAGTAAAATAACAGAATTAAGTAGATTCAGGATTAGTTTAGTTGGGGCCTTAAAGAAAATGATCATTGAACTCTTTCCTGACACTCCATTGTGTGAGAAGATGAAAGGTTTTTGGTTGCAAAGTATGCCTAAAATCTGGAAAGCATGTCCAAACTATTAATTGTTTGTTAAGGAAAAGTGGTTGGTTTTTACTTAGTGATAACATCCCTATAATCTATGCATAAGATAAGAGTAGAATTTAAATAATAGTTAAAAAGTTATAGAAATATAGGAAGTTATAGCTTTGGTTTATTTTTAAATTCTTTTTTGTTGCATTTCTAAAAAGTGCTCTACAGAGTGACCCTTTGGGAAATGCAGATGTTGTGATATAAAAAAGTGGCCAAATAAGGCAGGTAAATGAGTTGTATTGATATCCATCAAAGTCTCTGGGTAATCATGAAAGAAAAAAATGTTAAATTATTTTAATCTGTGTTTCAAAACTGATATTGAAGCATTAACTAAATAATTTTATATGCTATGCATATGAATACCAAATAGATACATTTTTTTCATTAAAGTATATATGCTTTTAAAACAAGATAACAAAAAATCAGGGTCTAATTCCTCTCAGTTTACCTTTCTAAGGTTCAATATGAATTATTATTATATACTTTTAACATGTCTTCCTTTGACCTGAAGGCAGCATAACTTATATAAAGGCATAAAAAATGAGCCTTAACTGTGTTATTCACAAATCTACAATGCAGAGTATATATCTTAATAAAACATGATATACTATACTTTAAAAAATAATAAGAAAAGAAATATATGTTGAGACAAACATAGGTATAAACAAAATAACAATAAGTACCTATCAATAATAAACTTTAAATGTAAACAAATTAAATGCTCTGATCAACAGACAGAGGCTAAGATTGGCTAAGAAATTGATTGGCTAAACTGATTGGCTAAGAAACCATGACCCATATATATATACTGTCTACAAGAGCCCTACCTCAGAACAAAAGATACACACAAACTGAAAGTGAAGGAATGGGAAAAAATATTCCATGCAAATAGAAACCAGTGCGTGTCATAGCATGGTTGTCCGAAGGTCGTCTGGATGGTGGTTCTGCTTTTCAGTCGTTCAGTTGAATTAGATCTTTATTATATAGGATAGCCAGGACATGGAAACGGCCAGGCTATCCTGTGGATTATTTGAGCTGAAGTCAATCAAGACCCAGGGGACTCTGAGAAAGCTTTTTACCTCCCCCCTTACCTGCCTAAAAAATTAGAAAGGGGCCTATACCAAGAAAAGAGCTATTACCAATGGTAACTTTTTACAACATAGAACACCTAAATATATAATGAAAATTTTGCTGGACATTAAGGGAGAGGTAAAAGTAATACAGTCATAGCAAGGGATTTTAACATCCCACCGACATCAATGGATAGATCATCTTCCAGAAAAAAAAACCAACAAGGCAAAAGGAACTTTAAATTACATATTGGATCAGATGGATTTAATTGATTTTTATAGAAATTTAAACATCCAACCGACATCAATGGATAGATTATCTTCCAGAAAAAAAACAACAAAGCAAAAGGAACTTTAAATGGCATATTGGATCAGATGGATTTAATTGATTTTTATAGAATATTTCATACCAAAGCAGCAGAATATACATTCTTCTCAAGTGCACATGGAACATTCCCAAAGATAGACCATATGTTAGGACACAAAATAATCTTAATAAATTCCAGAAGATTGAAATCTTATCAAGCATCTTTTCTGACCACAATGGTATGAAACTAAAAATCAATTATAGTAAAAAACTGGAAAATATCCAAACACATGGAGGCTAAATAACATGTTATTAAAAAATGAATGGTTAATAATGAGATTTAAAAAAATCAAAAGTTACCTGGAATAAAATAAGAATGAACACACAGCAACCTGAAATATATGAGACACAGCTAAAAGTCTTGATAGGGTAGTTTACAGCATTATAGGTCTACCTCAAGAAGCAAGAATAATCTCAAATAAACAATATAACTCAACACCTAAAAGAACTAGAAAAAGAACAACAAACAAAGTCCAGAGAACATGGAAGAAAGAAATAATAAAGATCAGAGTGGAAATAAATGCCCCGCCACCATTCACCTCCCTCTGCGGGTGACAGGCATGGGGTGTGACTGCTTAGCTGGCCTGGGCCTCCCTCTGCTGATCAATCACTGGCCCTCCCCATACACCTGCCACAGCACCGCTGGCCAGATAACCTGGGCCTCCCTCTTTGGGGTGATTGATCGTGGGGCCAATAAAAAAGATCAATGAAACCAAGAGCTCGTTCTTTGGAAAGATAAACAACATTGGCAAAACTTGAACAAGAGTCAACAAGAAAAAAAAATGAATAAAATCAAGAATGAAAGAAGATAATTAACAGCTGACATGTATGCTAATAAATTGGACAACCTGGGCAAAATGGATGAATTCCTAGAAACATGTAATCTTCAAAAATTCAATCAGGAAGAATCAGAAAATCTGAATAGACAAATTACAACTAATAAAATTGAAGCACAAAAACAAAACAAACAAACAATAAAACCTCCCAGAAAAGACTGGACAGGTTCACAGGGGAGTTTTACCAAACATGCAAAGAACTAAAACCTATCTTCCTCAGACTATTCCAAAAAATTCAAGAGGAAGAAATACTTCCAAGCTCTTTCTATGAAGTCAGCATTACCCTAATCCCAAAACCAGATATAATTCCAAAATCAGATAAAGACACTACAAAAAAAAAAGAAAATTATAGGCCAATATCCCTGATGAACATAGATGCCAAAATCCTCAAAAAATATTAGCAAATTGGATTCAGCAATATATTAAAATATTTTTCATCATGACCAAGTAGGATTTATTCCAGGTATGCAAAGTTGGTATAATATTTGAAAATCAATAAATGTGCTACATTACATAAACAAAATGAAAGATAAAAATCATATAATCATATCAATAGATGCAGAAAAACATTCAACAAAATCCAGCACCTATCCTATATAATAAAAACCTAATATGCTAATTGACTGACTGATGGAATGACCGTCAGAACTACTGGCCGCTATGACATGCACTGACCACAAGGGGGCAGATGCTCAATGCAGGAGCTGCCCCCAGTCCACAGGCTCCAGGCCAGCCAAGGTTGGTGGGAGCAGGGGGGGCCCCCAATCGCCCCGCTGGTCACCCTGCAGAGGGAGGCTTCCAGCAGCGGCAGCAGGGGTCAGGGCTGGCAAGTGGGCAGCACCAGGCCAGCCAAGGCAGGTGCCATGAGGGCCCCCCTGGTCACCCTGCCGATCGCCCCACAGACCAGCTCTGATCACCAGCCAGGCCTAGGGACCCTACCCACGCATGAATTTCGTACACCGGGCCTCTAGTTTATGATAAAAACTCTCAGCAAAGTGTGAATGGAGAGATCACACCTTGACATAATAAAGGCTATATATGACAAACCTACAGCCAACATCATAATTAATGGGCAAAAAATATAAGTGTTTCCCTTAACAAGACAGGGATGTCTGCTTTTACCACTCTTATTCATCATAGTACTGAAAATCTTAGCCACAGTGATCAGACAAGAAGAAAACATTAAAGACATCAAAATTGGAAAGGAGGAAGTGAAACTGTCATTATTCACAAATGACATAATATTGGACATAGAAAACCCTAAAGACTCCAACAAAATACCTCTAGATTTAATAAATGAATTCAGCAAAATAGCAGGATACAAAATTAAGATACAGAAATTGATGGCATTTTTATACAACAATAATAAACTCTCAGAAAGAGAAAACTAAAAAAATAAACAGAATGCCATTTATCATTGCAACAAAAAAATAAATGTAAGATACATTGGAATAAACTTAACCAAGGAGGTAAAAGACCTGTACTCAGAAAACTATAGGACATTGAGAAAAGAAACAGAGGAAGATACAAAAAATGGAAGAGTATAGATATACACATATCTCTACATATACACACAATGGAAACATTGGAAACAGTGGACTTCAGAATTTCGGGAGGATGGTACTTGGATATAATTTAAAATAAAGTTAAAATGTTAAATAAAATAAAGAAAAATATAATGCCATCAGAATTTTAAACTGATTCATGAGGGAGTGTACCTGTAGATGCTGCAGCAAACTGCTGGTTCTGGGTGTGTGGCCACTGTGACCTCTGAATGTCCCTCTCAGGTATGTTGGCAGTTGCTGGGAAAATGGAACCAACTATGGTCGAGGGTAGTCTGGGAAACGGGGCAAGTTTATATTAAAAGCTAGGGCAACTGGGCAAGTTGATGAATAATACCTTGGTAAAGGGGCAAAAATTGATTAATGTTGTTTTATGTAATTCACTTGTTTTAGTAACCGCACTTAGCAACAATGATTGACTGTATAACTTTGAAGTAAATAAATAGGTTGCAACGGCCATCAAAAGGTGCCGTTGGCCATTCACCTGCTTCTTGTATGGGTGTCTTATTTCTGTCTTATGTCTTCCTTCCCACAGATTCAGAGTATTAAATTTGTATGCAGAAGAAATGCTTAAGTTGAGCTGTGACAACGTGAAAGAATAGTACAGACTTAAAACATATTCCAGAGAAGTTGGCAAATGTGGAAAACAGATCATGAAGATAAACAGACGGGTTTTGTGTAATTGAAGAGGAGAATGAGCACTGTGGGCAAGAGCGCTGGAAGTTCTAGGCTCCAATCTGGCCTCCACTTGAACCAGGCTTATAACACACAGGGTAGCAATGCTGAGCAATACATGTATCCTCCCCATACCCCAGTGTCATCATTTTAGAAATAGGAATAGTAGTAATATTTTTCTCATATAATTGTTGTGAGTATTAAATATAATACATATAAAGTGATTAAGACATCTTGGCTATTCGTTCATGCTTAAAGCATACTCAATATTATATTATTAAGTATAATATTCGAAATTCAAATACTTCATCAAATAATTCATTATTAAAGTTATGAATTTGAAGAGTAAGTGAGTTATAGGTGGAAATATTTAACAAATTCATACCAGTAACTGGATCAATTTAGTTTAATTTTATTAATAAGAAACAGTGAATTTGAATGATGTGATACTAAATATGGACAATAAAACCTGCCATCTCTATAAAACAACATCATTTCTCTTCCTGACCATATCACAGGAAGTAAATAGGGTCCCCTCTCACCTCCAGGGCCTTCTATACCAATATATTTTGGTTGCTTTATTATTGTTACCAAATCTGAGCAAAATGAGAAGTGATAGAAGTGGAACCAATAGGCAAGAATTATATTTGGCCACACACATACACAAACACACATGCACATGGACATGCAGCTAACACACAGATGTCCAGTTTTTCAAGTTGGTGCAATTCTTGGGCTCTCAGAACTTCAAGGAATAAAAAGGGCTTAAGACTCTCCTAAAAAGAGGGTTCATCTGGCAAAGGTATGTCTGCAAAACATTGTGTATGTTATATTACTTACTTCAAATTTTAGTTTATTTATTTTTTACCAAATCTTGCAAAACGCAATCTTAGTGTGTATTAAAAGTGCTTTCCTTTCATAAGTCATTCTGGGTATCTAAGGTGAAATTACAAAAGAATAACTCATGGAGTATGAACTCAATGCTAATTTTATTTACTCATAATTTGTCTAATACCCATATTTTAGTAATTTAGTGAAATAAAAATTTCAAAATAAAATGCCTAGTTAAAATCTGAAGTAATGATTTTGATCAATTATTAAGTATGTAGAAAATAATACTCTGTATAGGCCTATAAATGAAGGGTCAATGTAAGAGATGAAAAAGATTAAACTAAAATATGATTCAGAAAGTCTTTCATTCTTCATTAAGAGTGGATTAATTTCTTGAAGAAATGAATGATTTTCTTCAGTTGTTTAATGTGTAAATTTTATTTCAAACGTGCCCAGTCCTCGATCTATTTAAAGACCGATATGTCAATGATGAAATATAAATTGCAGAAACTAATCAAGTTTAGACATCCCGAGCTCTTGGCTGTGGTTACTGCTGGGATGCTCTGATTATGAGAGATCAAGAAGGAAGAGCAGGCATTTGGAGCAAACAGCTCCCACATAAATAGATGTGATTTTGCTATGAATTATGGAAAACAGGGTAATAATTTTGAAAGGATAATTCTTTACAGACCGTTTATTATCTTAAATAGAATGTCACAATTTCTCATATTTGAAAAGGCTGATTATAGAATTGCAAAGAAGGTAGGTTTTGACCTGCTGTCTTTCTCTTTTTAAAGAATTTGCAGCTTGCACAATACAGTATGCCTTCTTCAATTGCATAGTTATTGCAGAGAAAATGCAAGTGCTTTTCTCAGTCCTGCTTTTGTTTTTACCCTTAGACTATTTCATTGATTTTGTCAACTTGAGTGTCTAAACATAGAAAACATATAAATGTTTAGCAAATATTTGTTCAGCATCTTTTCATGTGTTTTCTAAGTCAAAGGAACTGGAAACAATAGTAATAATCAAAGTATGAAAATAGCCTGTGTATTTATACTGCACTATATAATTGGAGACATATTTTTACAACTGTTATAATGTTTAGCCATAGTTAATTCTTAGGATAATCCTAAGGAGAAGATATTTTCCAACTCAAAACTGAGGAAACAGAGACTCAGCTGTTAAGAAACTGGAGTGGGAGAGGCCACAGCCGGGGAAAGGACCTTGAGCTTCCGGATGCTGCCTTACCAAGAATCAGAATAACTGTGCAGTTAGGCCAGGCCACAGAACAATTTGGTGGAAACAGATAAAGTGATTCCTCATTGTCTTTCAATGATGTTTAGCTTTGAGTCCTAGAGAAGGAAATAAGCATATGAAGGCCACTTATCTGTCCTTTAAGAGGAACAAGTTAAGAATCTTACTATTCTCGCCTGGTCAGTGTGGCTCAGTGGTTGAGCATCCACCCAGGAACCAAGAGGTCACTGGTTCAATTCCCAGCAGGCACATGCCCGGGTTTCGAGCTTGATCCCCAGTAGGGGACATGCAGGAGGCAGTCAATCAATGATGTTCCTCTCTCAGCAATATTACTCTTTCTATCCCTATCCTTCCCTGTCTCCCTAAAAATCAATAAAAACATCTACAAAATTTATTAAAAATAATATTACCATTATCAAATCTGTACAATCAGAGAAGTTAATTAACCTACCCAGGTGCACACAGCAATCAATGGTAAAGCAGCACAGGAACCTTGTCTATCTGATTACTAAACCTTTGTCACTAAATCATGGCTTGTAAGATCCCTCATTCCAAGTGGCATGTAGTTTTCTGGCAATTACATCCAGGAATAACTGCTACCTAGAAATGTGGGTCAGACTTCACTCTTAGGTTTAGAAATTTAGAATGAGAACACCAATCTGGAAGGTTTGACCCTTTTATCCTCTTCAGGTCCACTTAGTTTTGAGAAAAATGTTAATATTTGACCATAGCTGAAAATGCCCCTGGTCTCTACACAACTCAAATATAACCACCATATACATATATAAAGTGTGACTTAAAATTAACAATGAGCCATAACCCACCTTGGAAATATCTTAGGTCGTTGACTTCTAGAATAGGAGAGTAACAACAAAAGATAAATCTTTGAATTCAGAACACCGATGGCCAACTTCTAGCTCCATCTACCTATGACCTTAGAAGATCATTCAATCTCTCTGTGATATAGTTTCCACAGCTATAAAAGGACATTAAATTTTCAGATATAAAAGCCAAATGCAGTAGTTATTCTATGAACCTGATATTAGAAATAACTAAATGGAGAAATTTCCCATTTCCAGCAACCTCCTTAAAAAGATTTAAGATGTGGTTAAAAATCCAGAACAAGACCCTGCCCAGAGGGCTCAGATGGTTGAGCATCACCTCATGCACCAAGAGGTTGCAAGCTCAATCCCCAGTAGGGGGTTGGGGGTGTGTGTGCAGAGGCAGCCAATCAATGTTTCTCTCTCATCAATGTTCCTCTCTGTCCCCCTCTTCCTTTCTCTCTCTCTCTCTCTCAAATCAATAAAAGTATATTTGAAAAAACACAGCACAAAAATTAAAATATTCCAAATTATATAAGACAAGAGGAATTAGTCAACTCACAATTTCAAATCAAAGAATATGGATAGTTTGAGGATGATTAAGTTGCTACAATACTATCATATGGTCAAAACATATCTAGTTCTATTTTATCAAATCTTATTTCATTATGTGATCAAGCAAAGTACATTTTTTATAAATTAAGTACTCCCCCCTCTGCAAAATTTAGCACAAGTAAAATGAGGAACTGGATGAATTTCAGGTTCCTTTCAAAATATAATAATCTTTTGCACAAAGATACTAACTTGTCACTTATCAGCTTATCTAAACTCCTTAGATGTCATTATATTCACATCCTATCCAAAATTTATATTAGCTTCCTTCATGTTATGTAAACTAAATAGCCAAATGTGTTTAGAGTTAACAGGAAATAGTTTAAAAGACTTTCTTGCCCTAACTGGCTTGGCTCAGTGGATAGAGCGTCGGCCTGCAGACTGAAGGGTCCCAGGTTCGATTCCGGTCAAGGGCATGTACCTTGGTTGCGGGCACATCCCCAGTGGGGAGTGTGCAGGAGGCAGCTGATCGATATTTCTTTCTCATCGATGTTTCTAACTCTCTATCCCTCTCCCTTCCTCTCTGTAAAAAATCAATAAAATATATTTAAAAAAAAGACTTTCTTGTGATCAGCTCTTGTAAAGATTTTTTATAAATGGTAAAATGCAATCAATCATTAAATGAGTATTTGATCTCATTAATCATCATAAAGATAGATATAATCAATATGTGAAATAAAAAGTAAAAATACTATAACTACCCTTTTATCAGAAAAAGCCATTGTGATTACCCTTAGTATTTTTCCAATTAGTTCAACATTTCCAAGAAGTAGAACAATTTTCTTCCTTTGCTTTACCAGAAAATTGGAGCTGTTATTTTATTACTGTAGCATTAGTGACTGTCAAAATTCATAGTTTAGCATATAGTAGTGTGCATACAAATTCTCTGCCAAAGTTCCAAATTGTAGGGTAGATTCCTTTAACAGAACTATCTTTGGAAAGATGGGCAGTATTGCAATAAAGTAAATAAAGCATAGAAAATATCAGCAGTCTCACTTTATTTTTTCCCAGAGAAAAAGAAGAGTCCTTGATTTATCTCTAAAAAAATGGTAATTCCCAAGAGCATTAGCAGTGAATATGTGAAAACTAAAAATTCCCCCTTATTTAAGGAAATATAACATTTAATAAAATGGCTAGAGGAAAACTCTAGAAAACAGGCTCCTTGGGGTGGAGTGGCATCATATATTTTTTTTAACTCACCAGGTCCTAAACTCAGCCTCCTTAGTTATTAGTCTAGATTTTTTATTGGATACAGAATTGTGGTAATTGAATGAATGAATGAATGAATGATAGATGGCTGAATGACTGAATGACTAGCCTGCCTGCATTGACCGGTTTCTATAGTTTCAAATGTTTGACGTTGTCTATATTAAGATGCTGCATATAGAAATCAGTTTAGGGTTTTCTTATATCTGTGTTGTGTTTTCCAGCTCCTATCCATATCAGTTAGACACCTTCAGAGAGTCATGTGTGACTTTCCACTCCTCCTGTTTTCCGAAGGGAAAGAGTTAAGTGCCTTTTAACTATTTGAAGCTCCCTGATTAATAATGTCTTGGTCTTCTTATCCTGCTGACATACCCCGCAGGAAGTGAGCAAACGTAGATAGAATAGGAACCTGATGCATCAGTTTGGCTGCCTCACCCTTGACCATTGCCTATACTTCAAAAGAAAAGATGCTAATGGCTTCACTTCTAAATATGAAACTACTTTTAATCGGCTAGTCTGCTTTTCTGAAACCACCAAATACTGTCTCATGACACTGAACCTGAGCATCAGGATTTTTTAATGCTGAGTAGCCATAGCTCTCACAATATTAGCTGTTAAATATAATTGAGAAAGCATTCATTTGCTTCTATAATAATCAGATTAACAGTTCAGTTATTGAATCGAAGATCAAAATAACATGCTGCCGTTTAAATAAGTGGAAATGTGTTTCTTGCTCACATATCAGCCCAAGAGTCCAGGGGTGACATTGTAGAACAGGCTCTTTCTGCTTTTTTAGTCTACTGTCCTTACATATGGGTTCTGCCTCATGGTCTAAAGTTGCTCTAATTCCTCTAATCATAAATGCTTTCTAAACAGGTGAGAGAGCAAAGAAATTCTATGCCTATTCTCAGTAAAGGACGGCTCAGAAATGTTACTCATTACCTATGCTCATATTCTATTGGTTGAAACTTAGCTGTATGGCCACACATCATATCAGGGAAAGGAGGGAACTGGAGTCTTCAGTTGAGTGGCCATGTTTTATTGAGGTTTCTATTACAAAGAAAAAGGGAAGATGGAAAGTGAGTGTTAATTAGCATTATCTGTCATAATCATTTTCATCTACCCCAAAGCAGGATAAATGGGCAATTGGGATCTCTGCCCTTTAACTGTGTGAAAGAAATGCTGATTTTTTTAAATGTCATGGGCCAATAATACCAAATATCATCTCCACTCTCTCCTCTATTTGAGTTGAAAATTCCAGTAGGTTTCACAAAACTATTACAAGATGTAGAATCAGGGGTCCTCAAACTACGGCCCGTGGGCCACATGCAAATACAAATGTTGTATTTGTTCCCGTTTTGTTTTTTTACTTCAAAATAAGATATGTGCCGTGTGCATAGGAATTTGTTCATAGTTTTTTTTTAAACTATAGTCCGGCCCTCCAACGGTCTGAGGGACAGTGAACTGGCCCCCTGTTTAAAAAGTTTGAGGACCCCTCCTCTAAAAGGACAGTGATGTCAGTGACGCACAAGCCTACAACTGTGAGGTAAATTCAAGAAGAGAAGTCAGTACCGGCCGGTGTGGCTCAGTGGTTGAGCATTGACCTATGAACGAGGAGGTGAGGGTTCGATTCCTGGTCAGGGCACAGGTTGAGGGCCCAGGTTGAGGGCTGGATCCCCAGTATAGATGGAAAGTGAGTGTTAATTAGCATTATCTGTCATAATCATTTTCATCTACCCCAAAGCAGGATAAATGGGCAATTGGGATCTCTGCCCTTTCAGAGTGAAAGAAATGCTGATTTTTTTTTAATGTCATGGACCAATAATACCAAATATCATCCCCACTCTCTCCTCTATTTGGGTTGAAAATTCCAGTAGGTTTCACAAAACTATTACATTATGTAGATATTTAGAAATAATAAAAGCAACTCCAAATGTTTATTAATTAAACATTTCTTACTCTTTACATCTGTCCTTGCTATGACTTCTTGACCAAAATACAATGAGCACAAGAGAATCTGCTGAAGGATTGTAGTTGATTAATGAATTGGTTCCATGGTCATACATTAGGAGCTGACCAAGACTCGCAGTAGGCCACACTCCATCTAAATACACTCTGGAGCTCTAAATGGCTCATTTCCCTTCTCGGAGATGTCAGTGGTCTGAAGATGAAACTGGTTGTACACTTCTCTCAGTGCCTTCATTACTCAACCCAATCAACACTTGATGCTAAAATTATAACTCAGTAGGGCTGCCAAACATTTCTAGCCCACGTATGCAGTTTAGTACCCATCACCATGTGAGGTAATTATCAGTTCACACATGAATAAGTACATACTACACAAACTCCTTAAGTTTATCACCAAACATGTAAGTAATAGTTCAATAGTTTATGACTAGAGCATCTGGTCTGTATGTCAACAAGGCTCTTAGTAATGGACACCACAGGTTTCCTGTCCTTGTGATGTCTCTGAGAGGACACAGCCCCCAGACCTTCCCAGGTTTCATGGAGCAGCTTCTCGTAGGCTGTTCCTGTCAGCCCCTAAACATGATGAGAGACAAGTGGCTCTTTCCCTATTTCAGTATCCATACTCCTCGGGCTATTCGCGTGTTGACTGTTTGGCCTAGTGTTATTCTGATACTGATTAGTCAAATTGATGAAAAGTTTAGAGATGCAAGGGTAGTTTTGACCAAAATGCTCACAAATGCTTATTTAGCCTGAAATGTACTTAATCTACTATTCTATATAATAAAACCCTAATATGCAAATCTACACTCTCCAGCTGGAATACAAATCCAAATCCCAAATGACTAAGTTCAGAGTGTCAGACCCTTCTGAGTATTAGCTTCTATTACATATTCTTTCTTTCTTCTCTTTTAAAAATATATTTTTATTGATTTCAGAGAGGAAGGGAGAGATATAGAAAGATAGAAACATCAATGATGAGAGAGAATCATTGATCGGCTGCCTCTTGCACACACCCTACTGGGGATCGAGCCTGAAACCCGGGTATGTACCCTGAAGGGGAATCGAACCTGGGACCCTTCAGTTCACAGGCCAACAATCTATCCACTGAGCTAAAACAGGTAGGGCTATATCTTCTTTCTTTTCCTCTATCTCCTGGGATTCAGAATTACCTGAATCCATTGTCAGAAAGTATGAGCTGGCTTTGACAACCTCCTAGATGGTCAGTCAGGGAGCAAGGAAAGGATACTTGGTGAGCAGCAACTATACAACAGGTCTCTTCCCTGGTATAGCAATCAAGATTCACAAACTTCTGTAGAAGTGTCCATGTGCCAGGCAGTTACAGAGTTCTAGTCTATGACAATTTTTTTTCTAATGATATCCATATCTTAATTTTTTGCTACTTCAACACACATATAGAAGATTCCTCTAATAGTCTAATTTTCCAACACCTTGAAATACCCTCCTCAGGCAATGTTGTCTTTCATCCTATCCTATTTTACACACTCAATCTCTTTGTCAACCCCCAAACCAGAATCAGTTGCCTCCAATACCAGAAACCACACATATGCCCATTCTCTTCCAACACATTCCTGTGATGACATTTACATTCTGCATGGATGTTAGGAAACCCAGTGGGAAGAGATGAGGCAATACTACTGTGGTGACTTCAAATTAGAAAGTAAATAATAAAATAGTACTTAATTTGATTGAAAAAAAGAAAACTGCTGAGACTGAGTATACGTGAAGGTGGTGAAATTCAAGTTTTCACTGCCAAATAGAAATGAGAGCTTATGAAGAAAATTAAATTCTGATAGAAAGATAGTTTCAGTTGAACACACATCTGTTTGTGCCTACTATTTATGTTATCTACACTAATAAAAGAGAAACATGGTAATTAGCGTACGACCGCTACCCTTTTCATTGGCTAATCAGTGAGTATATGCAAATTAACTGTCAGCCAAGATGGCGGCCGGCAGCCAGGCACTGAAGCGAGCACAAGGCTTGCTTGCTGC
>NW_005363687.1:1288639-1309652 GCF_000412655.1 Myotis brandtii
TATTTATATTATATATTTAAATGCCATTTAACAAAGAAAAATCAACCAAAAAAATGAGTTCGCATGTCACCTCTGACACGCGTGTCATAGATTCGCCATCACTGTCCTAGTGTTATTCTGATACTGATTAGTAAAATTGATGAAAAGTTTAGAGATGCAAGGGTAGTTTTGACCAAAATGCTCACAAATGCTTATTTAGCCTGAAATGCATTTAATCTACTATTCTATATAATAAAACTCTAATATGCAAATCTACACTCTCCAGCTGGAATACAAATCTAAATCCCAAATGACCAAGTTCAGAGGTCAGACCCTTCTGAGCATTAGCTTCTATTACATCTTCTTGCTTTCTTCTCTTTTAAACATATTTTTTATTGATTTCAGAGAGGAAGAGAGAGATAGAGAAAGATAGAAACATCAATGATGAAAGAGAATCATTGATCAGCTGCCTCCTGCACACACCCTACTGGGGATCGAGCCTGGCAATACTACTGTGGTGACTTCAAATTAGAAAGTAAATAATAAAATAGTACTTAATTTGATTGAAAAAAAGAAAACTGCTGAGACTGAGTATACGTGAAGGTGGTGAAATTCAAGTTTTCACTGCCAAGTAGAAATGAGAGCTTATGAAGAAAATTAAATTTCGATAGAAAAATAGTTTCAGTTGAACACACATCTGTTTTTTGCCTACTATTTATGTTATAAATCATATCATCTAAATTAGCTAATTGTACCCAAAAGTCCACATCCCCAACTATCCCCTTCATCAGCAACTGATATTACAGAAGACTTCAGAGATACCCTGCAGCACTCTCTCAAACAAAAAAAAAAGGGGGGGGGGGAGAAATTTTAATGGACAAGTACTAAGTGTCTTATCTTCATTATCCATCTGAATATAAAGTAATTCAGTCCTACAACCTGACACAGAATATCACCAACTCCATACAAACAAGGGGACCCTGAAATCAGGGGAGAGGTTTTGTGTTCACCTGCTCTTCGCTGGCAAGTGGACATCCCCCGAGGGCTTCAGGGCTGCCAGAGGAATGTCTGACTGCCAGCTTAGGCCTGATCCCCTGGGGATCCCAGCAGGTGGACATCCCCCGAGGGGTCCCAGACTGTGAGAGGGCACAGGCCAGGCTGAGGGACTCCCCTGAGTGCACAAATTTTTGTGCACTGGGCCTCTAGTAAATTATATAATCTAAATTAGCTAATTGTACCAAATAGTCCACACCCCCAACTATCCCCTTCATCAGCAACTGATATTACAGAAGACTTCAGAGATACCCTGCAGCACTCTCTCAAACAAAAAAAAAAGGGGGGGGGGGAGAAATTTTAATGGACAAGTACTAAGTGTCTTATCTTCATTATCCATCTGAATATAAAGTAATTCAGTCCTACAACCTGACACAGAATATCACCAACTCCATACAAACAAGGGGACCCTGAAATCAGGGGAGAGGTTTTGTGTTCAATATCTATTAAGATCAATTGTCCACAATTAATTGAATTTCCCCAAATGTATTAAATTTATCTTAAATTGAGAATCCACAGACACTACTTAGATATATTGTCATTAAGTAATTGTTCTTTAATACAGCTCATAAGTCATCGTTCTATGATAGAGTAGGCCTCTCAGAATGACCCTAAAGGAGTTTATTGTACTTGGAAACGGTTTGTCTTCCTCCTCTGTCATCAGACCCATTCCCTCCTCATGTGTCAATCATTTTAGCTTCTTGCTTACCACTATGCTTGCTAATATTATTTCTGTTTATTTCAATCTAAATTAGCTAATTGTACCAAATAGTCCACACCCCCAACTATCCCCTTCATCAGCAACTGATAAATTACAGAAGACTTCAGTGGTACCCTGCAGCACTCTCTCAAACAAAAAAAAAAAGAGGAAAGAAATTTTAATGAACAAGTACTAAGTGTCTTATCTTCATTATCCATCTGAATACAAAGTAATTCAGTCCTTCAACCTGACACAGAATATCACCAACTCCCTACAAACAAGGGGACCCTGAAATCAGGGGAGAGGTTTTGGGTTTAATATCTATTAAGATCAATTATCCACAATTAATTGAATTTCCCCAAATGTATTAAATTTATCTTAAATTGGGAATCCACAGGAAAGGCACTGAGACTTAAATATAATGTCATTAAGTAATTGTTCTTTAATACAGCTCATAAATCATTGTTCTATGATAGAGTAGGCCTCTCAGAATAGCCCTAAAGGAGTTTATTGTACTTGGAAAGGGCTTGTCTTCCTCCTCTTTCATCAGACCCATTCCCTCCTCATGTCTCAATCATTTTAGCTTCTTGCTTACCACTATGCTTGCTAATATTATTTCTGTTTATTTCTTTGGAATTTGAATGTACATGTAATGATACTTTCAGTCTCTTCACCTGTCATTTCTATAACATCTTCTCCTCCAATGATGTTGTCTCCCACCAACCTCAGTCACTAATTTTCATGACCATACATTGTAGACCTTATTACAATACCACCCATCCTCGCATAGTCTCCACTACATGTGCTGTGCTCTGAGTACTCAACAAATGCTGTATTTTCTCTCCTCAACTCACTGACTCTAGTACAGTGACTGATAACAATCCTTGACTCTACCAGGTCCCCCAGCTCATTGATCCTTCAACATTTAACTGTCCTTCAACCTTTCACATCCTTTCCCCTCTTCTGGGAATCCACAGGAAAGGCACTGAGACTTAAATATAATGTCATTAAGTAATTGTTCTTTAATACAGCTCATAAATCATTGTTCTATGATAGAGTAGGCCTCTCAGAATAGCCCTAAAGGAGTTTATTGTACTTGGAAAGGGCTTGTCTTCCTCCTCTTTCATCAGACCCATTCCCTCCTCATGTCTCAATCATTTTAGCTTCTTGCTTACCACTATGCTTGCTAATATTATTTCTGTTTATTTCTTTGGAATTTGAATGTACATGTAATGATACTTTCAGTCTCTTCACCTGTCATTTCTATAACATCTTCTCCTCCAATGATGTTGTCTCCCACCAACCTCAGTCACTTATTTTCATGGCCATACATTGTAGACCTTATTACAATACCACCTACCCTTCCATAGTCTCCACTGCATGTGTTATGTTCTGAGTACTCAACAAATGCTGCATTTTCTCTCCTCAACTCAGTGACTCCAGTACAGCGACTAATATCTATCCTTGACCTTACCAGGTCCCCCAGCTCATTGATCCTTCAACATTTAACTGTCCTTCAACCTTTCACATCCTTTCCCCTCTTCTGTCCTATATTGATTTCATGGTCAAATATAATTACCACATGGCATATACATACTTTTCTGCTCTCTCTTACTCTGTGGTATTCATTTGATAAAACTATAATCCTGTTTAACTGAATTTTTTTTGCTCTGTGCCTGTGTTCATAAAGCCGAATGCAGTTGAAGCAAAGCACAAAACCTGACTAATGACCTCGCTTTAAAGGGATGCCCATGAATCTCAAATTGACCCTTAATGCTGCCAAGCATCTGTATTCTGCTTAGCCTACCCATCTCTCTCTCTCTCTCTCTCTCTCTCTCTCTCTTTCTCTCTCTCTCCCCTCCGCCTCCTCCCTCCCTCTTTTAGGTGACTTTTTGTATCTTCCCCTCTTATCCCACTTCAAACACCTCTTCCCACATTCTCATTCCCAATTGGTAACTTTGTTACCTAATTCATTGAGAATATTGACCGTTCTGCAGACTCTTATCCCAAATCTACCTACTTAGTAGAATCTATATCCACCTACCCTGCATTCTGCCTTTTATCATAAATTAACCATCCATGTTCCTTTATGGAGTCAATTCTTCAATTTTAATATTAGGGCTCATCCTCTCTCTTAAGTACTCAAGGGTATCACTTCTGCACTTCTCTTCATTTTTTCTCTCTTACATCATCCATTGCTTTTTTTCTACCTGATCATTCCCATCAGAAAAACAAAAAATCTGATATTTTCTCCACTTAAAGGAAACAATAAAAGCAATAACATGCAAACAAACAAAAAACTTTCTTGACGTATCAGCTACCAGTCCATGTCTTTGCTTCCCTTATGGGAAACTTCTTGAATTTGTGGTCTGTACTCATTGTTTCAAATTCTTTTCTCATTATTTGCTACAAATACTCTGATAATGCTTTTACCATTCCTTTCCCCACACACCACAAGCATACTTTGTCCAAGTCCCCATATGACAACTG
This sequence comes from Myotis brandtii, assembly GCF_000412655.1. Lineage (NCBI taxonomy): Eukaryota > Metazoa > Chordata > Mammalia > Chiroptera > Vespertilionidae > Myotis > Myotis brandtii. The sequence continues at coordinate 1,292,862 of NW_005363687.1, forward strand.
CATTATTAAATCAAATGCTCAATTCTCTTACATTATTTTATTCTTCATCAGTTTTTGACTTGGTTCATTCTTTCCTTCTCCTTAATACACTTGCTTCACATGACTCCTCAGATTCTATGCACTTTTTGTTTTTTCCTAATTCACTGATCACTTTTGATAAGCTCCCTTGTTCTACCTTAACACTTGATGTAGGATACCCCATGGCTCAGTCCCTAGTCCTCTTCATTTATCCAACAATGATAAACTCTTGGTGATCTAAGCCAATCTTGTGACTTAAAACCTATCTATGAGTCAACAATTCTCTTTATTATATTTTCAGATCAGACTTCACTACACAAACACACACACACACACACACACACACACACACACACACGAGCGCGCATACATATTCAGCATCTGTACTGTGCATCTCAAACAGAGTATCTCTAAAATTAATTTTTTTATCTTTCTCCAAAGACTCTTTCTGAAGTTTCCCCACCTCAGCAGAAATCTCTTTTTAAAAAATGTTTTTATTGATTTTAGAGAGAGGAGGGGAGAGGGAGAGAGCAATAGAAACATTGATGCATCCACAGGCTGCCTCCTGCACACCACTGCTGCGGATCAAGCCTGCAAATAGGGCATGTGCCCCAACCGGGAATCGAACCAGTGATTTCTTGGTGCACAGGTTGGTGCTCAACCAATGAGCTACACAGGCTGGGCCCAGCAAAAATCTTGACATCTTTTCTAACTCATCTCTTTCTCTCACCTTCAATAACAAATATGTAAGGAAATGCTGTAAGCGCTACATTAAAAAAAATACGTGCTCTAGTGAGCTCACACTAACTCCATTAATCTCCAGTCTGGACAAGTTACCAGTATCTCTCTCTTGGATAACTGCAATATCTTTCTAACTATCTCCCTCCCTCTGTCTTTGCCCCTCCACCTCCCAAGGTCTAGTCTCAAAAAGACAGCAGAATATGCTTTTAAATTGCAGGTCATATAATGTCACTCTTCTATTTAAAATTCTCAATGACTACTCATTTGACTTAGAAAGAATTAAAATGGCTACAGAGCCTTCTGGGAAATGCTCCTCCATCACCTCTCTGACATCTTTCCTACTCACCTTTGTGCTGATTCTTTTAGAGTCACCCTGGATACCGTTTGTTCTTCAAATATTTCAGGCTCGCTTTCACCTTGGGCTCGTGCACTGGCTGTCCCCTAAAACTGGAGAACTCTTTACCTCCACATCCATCAAATGTTTGCTGAAATCCCATTGTTTTAAGTGGGTCTACCCTGACTGCCCCTGTACAAGTCTCTTCATTTCCCCAATATATATACATCCTACTCTGTCCTACTTTCCTTTTCTATATAACTTCACATTCTGTCAGCAGTATACTCTGCATTCTGCAAAATATACATTTATTTATTAAGCTTTTCTATATTCTGCCTCTCCCCATTAGAATATAACTTCGACCAGGGCAAGAATATTTTCCTGTTTTATATATTGATTTCCTCTAAATAACTAGAAAAAAAACACCTAGAACATATTAAGTGCTCAACAAATATTTTATAAATGTTTGATTACTGAATGAACAAAACATCTTAGTTATAGCTAATAGCTTCCCTTTTAATTTTTTCTTTTCTTTTCTTGGACACTAGGGAATAATTAAAAGCAACCTTAGCTCAATGTTTTCCCTAGATAATTTAATCAAGATACTTCCTATATAAAAGTGACAAAACTACAATTCAAATGAACTTGAGTAAAAATGAAGCTATATTGGCTTTAGTTAAGTGAGAAACTCTTGGAGGAGGTGTAGGAAGTGGTTTCAAACCAAGTTTCCTCCAGGGTTTCAAATAAAGTTCCTGAGTTTTTCTCTTTCTCTCAATTGCTTGGCTCTATTTCTTTCTGACCTGATTCTTTCCTAAGACATATGGGCTTCCTCCATGTGGTCAGGGAAGTTGGCTCTGGCAGCCCCAAATTCACATCCTGCCAGCTTTATATTCCCAAAGCAGGAGCTAGTCATTCTCACCAGCACCTTCAGAAACGTCTTCTGAAGGGCTCTGCGGCCCAGATGAATCATCACCTACCGTGTGTCAAGCTGCCACAGGTCGGAATGGCACTCATACTTCACCAGGACCATGGAGAAGAGGGGTGGTTCCTCCACAGAAGAGACGCTAAATAAGCAACGCATTTCCTCTACAGCATATTTCCTTCCTTTCTTCAGAACCCAATTTCTATCTGATGTAGAAATCTAGAGGATTCTGGACCTTGCCTGACCGATGCTGTTCAGAGATTTCAGGCCAACGACATTTCATTCTATTGCGATGTAATCAGTATTTTAAAGGAAGAACGGTTAGTTTTATATTAATTAATTAATGAAATAATATTTTAAAGCAATTGAACTTTCCCCACTTATATTATTTCAACTAGCTGCTCATGTAATGTTTTTATGTCTGTCAAATTCATCTTTCTCTGACCTTCAGATGAGAATAATTGATCCGTGCCTCCTATATACAGTGCAATGGGAATGCAAAGATGAACAGAATGTGTTTGCTTCAAATGAACATAAGTACTTAATTACATTTGCAAAATTCCACTTATGTAATCATTATGCTAAATCCATGATGACAGAGATAGGCTTTGAATTTAGAAATCTCATTTGCACCTCTTAGAAATTATCATAAGTAACATTTATAGAAAATTTGTGTAAGGCACTCTGTTAAGTACTTTTATAAATTATTTCATTGAATCCTCACAAATGTCTGTAGAAGGCACTGTTATTACCTCCATGTTACAGATGGAAACTGTAAAAGCCAGGAAACTGAGATGCAGGTCTCATGGTTAGGAAGAGGTGGCATTAGGACTCAAATCCAGCAGTCTTACTTCAGGGATAAAATTTGTCAACACTCTGCCCTCTGTTATAATAAAATATTCTAAAGACATTTAGGGCAAGGTGACCCAGGGCCCGAGTAGAAGAAATAGCCAGACTATAAGAGTGCTGCTTAATTAAATGTGGTGTCCACATCAAAATTCAATCTCAATATGAACAGTTCCTTTTTTCCCCAAAAATAAGTAGTTTAATATGGCACACCTAGACAGTTTCAAACTGAAAAAGTCAGAGTGGGACTTGTGAAACAGGAAATGTATTGTGGAGACTCTGAGTCAGAAACAACGTGGTAGTAGAGATTCTTGTTACAAACTGTGCTGTGTCGAGAGCCTTGGTCCACCTTGGAGGACAAAACAGATAATTCGAGTAATAGCAGAGCAGAAGTGCCAAGTCATGTTACTGGACTAAGGGGTCCTTTTACTTGCGCACATCAAAGCCCAATAAGACAGCACAGGAGCATGCGGCAAAGGAAGGTTTATTTTTAGGAAGTGGCCCATGCCTGTAGCGACAGGGAAACCTGGCTCCCTGGCGATGAATTATATCGGGAAAAGCATTAATCATGGTGACTAAGGGGTTAGGCTCTTGGTCAGGGTTGTGGTTTCTACTGATTGGTCAGTAGTGGGTCCAGGCAGCTGATCAGTGCATGGTTCTGATGTCAGCCATGGCCTCCTTTCATCTGGTTTCCAGGCTTTTCTGGGCTTAGAGCGGAAACACAACTGAAGCCTTATTATATCTTGTTTGACCAAAACTCTGTCTCTGAATCACCAATCCCTAGGCTTTGTTTCTAAGATTATTAAATGCTGATCAGAACCTCATTGTCCTTAATATTTAAGGGAGTGGACATGCAAGAGAGAAGGAGGGTTAGTGAGGCCAGTGTGAATCAAAAGGAAAGAAAGGAGAAAAAGTCATACGAAAGAAATAAAGTTTCTGCAGAGTTGCTGTTAGAGAAAATGGTAACTGGGAACCAGTTGTGCTTGTAAAGCTCTGTTTGGGGTGATCTGGATGTCATAGGCATAGGCACAGATTACTGTAGTCCTTGGAGCTGCTGCCTCGGAAAGAATTGTGATTGAGCAGATATGAGAGGAAGCTCACCTGCAGCGTAGCCTTGGCAGTGATTACAGACACAGGAGCAAAGGCATGTATATCCATGGAGGGAAGAATATGGCAGGATAAAAGGTGATTCTGGGAACATTGGCACTTTGAACACAGAAGCAATTAGGTCCTGTCATGGAACCAACCATGTTAGGACGTGTGTGTGTGTGTGTGTGTGTGTGTGTGTGTGTGTAGAATGAAATAATAAGATAGAAAGGCCATAGCTAGCATTACCAGGAGGTAGAGAACACACATAGTAAAAGGGATAAAAGATGTCTGTGTCATGTTGTGTTTTATATCACTCACTTTTTCTTTCAGTTTGGTTATTTGGTTTTTATTTATTTATTTATTTATTTTTTTATAAATATATTTTATTGATATTTTACAGAGAGGAAGGGAGAGGAATAGAGAGTTAGAAACATTGATGAGAGAAAAACATCGATCAGCTGCCTCCTGCACACCCCCCACTGGGGATGTGCCCGCAACCAAGGTACATGCCCTTGACTGGAATTGAACCCGGGACCCTTCAGTCCACAGGCCGACGCTCTATCCACTGAGCCAAACCGGTTAGGGCGGTTATTTGGTTTTTAAAGACATAAAATGTATTTCCATTAGCCTGACTTGAGAGATAATTCATTATATTATCTCAGATTTATTTAATAATCATGGTACCATTGTCAAGTTATCAAAACATCCTTTCATTTTATTTCACACCATACTATTTTTTTAGACCACGGTAAGTACGAACTAATTGTTAGAAATTTTTATGGAGAAGAACAACAGAGGCTGAAGAAGTCCCCAAAACTAATCCACATGAGATGTGCACACCACCTCATCTTTGGATTCGTGGTGTCCTTTTACATGCTCAGCATTTTGAATTAGAGTGAAGTAACATCAACATCAACCAACATTCCCCAGGATTCAAGAGTTAAATAAGTACATTTAGTTTTTTCATTATTTTTCAGGTAATTAATGCAGATTGGACTTAATGACAAAGACTAATTGATTACTACTTATAATTCCTAAAAATTAAAACTAAACAAAGATCACTTACTTTCTAATTGAAAAATAAGGATGAGGAGACAGAAAAATCTCTGGGGAGTGCAGGCTGTGTAGGGGAGTGAACAATCAGCTTCACAATTGTACTTTTAACCCTTCAGTGCCCATGTTTTCAGAAGAGTTCCAGCCCATTTGGAAAGCAAATGAACACAACACACAAGCTACTTAAATGCAAAAAGGTTTCATTAGAATTTTTATCACCCCTTTTGGTGATGTGAGAAGTCCGTGACAAGGACTAAAGGAAATGAAAATTCCTCCATAGAAGCCAGCCAAAAATCTCTGCTTTATAGTGTGCTCATTTGGATTACAATTTCTATTATGTTTCTGTTTTAACATTGCATTTTAGTTTCATCTTATTAAGTTCATTTACATTAGTATGAAAGTCAGTGTAATAATAGAATAAATTATTTTGAAATTAATGTTAAAATACTAAAGACTCCAAGGCAGCTTTGATGATTAAAGCTGAATATAATGGCTAAATGTTGACAGAATAATACATTCTCCTATTATTTCTCTGAATATTGCTGTTTTAACATTGCATTTTGGTTTCATCTTATTAAGTTCATTTACATTAGTATGAAAGTCAGTGTAATAATAGAATAAATTATTTTGAAATTAATGTTAAAATACTAAAGACTCCAAGGCAGCTTTGATGATTAAAGCTGAATATAATGGCTAAATGTTGACAGAATAATACATTCTCCTATTATTTCTCTGAATATTGCATCTCATGATACATTTCTTTCACTTTTTGTGCTATTTGTGTTCAAAAAGCATCTCTGAATATGTAGTCATTATCTTGGTATGGGCCAGGCAGAAGTCTACTAAAAGAAGCAAATTAAAGAATGTGGATTACTAATTTAGGTAACTAACTAAAAAATAGGTGTTCCATTTTCATTTTTATAAAGATATATTAGAGAATAAATTTGTAAATCAGAGAATAGTATAACTGTAGAATGTAGTCAAGTAGCAATATCTCATTTAAATGATTGCCACATTTAGGAATTACTTATGTGTTGGCTGTGGTGGAAACGACAGCAAGAATTAGACAGCTAGAGTGAGGCCAGACCCAGGTTCAGCAGCCTCAGTACTTGAGTTCTGGCTAAAAAAAGAATTTATCACCAAGACACAAACTGTTTATTTGAAAGTCACAAGGTAGAAAAGTGAGCTGTAGAAGAAATGGGCTCAGGAACAAATTACAAAGGCCAAAGAAGGGCCCTGGAGCTTAGGAGAGAGAAAGATAAGGTAATACACAGCAGGGGAGGAGGAGGAGGCCAGGAAAGACTTGGCCTGAGAGGGAAGCATAGAGCTGGGTCCTGTCTTGAGGGTATTTATTTGGAGGTCTCAGGGGAGGATCCCAAATAGAATATTCATCAGCTTTCCAGGTGTGCCCCTCAGGGTCATTGTCTCCACTGATTGGTCTTTAGCCACATGGCTGATCCTGATGTCAGCCGCGGCATGGCTTGTCTGGTTTTGCTCCTTTTCTGCAACTGGAGCTGTAACACAACTGAGGCTTAGATGTTATCCCTGGGGGCTTAATGCTTAAGGGAGTGGCCCTGCAAAGCTCTGCTTGGGAGTCCCATGAGGCCACTCTTTTACCCTAGATCCTCCTCCAAGGGGGTCTAACATGTGACTAGTGGCATGCCAGGGGAAAAAAGGTCAGGGGAGGGTCCGAACCCCATGGCCAGCAATCTGAAAGGTCAGGGCCTCTAAACTGCATAAGCAGTGATATGCTAGGGGAGGAAAGATTACCTTGGGGACAAGGTTTTTGTTTTCTCAGTTTTGCTGTTGCTAGTCACCCAGGGGTTTTCCACCCCGTGACCTTCTATACCTGGACCATCATCCTTGCTCTGCTTATATCTGTCTAACTTCCCACCACATATGTATTATATTCCTTGTGGGTGCTAAAAATGGATACAAACTGTTTATTTGAAAGTCACAAGGTAGAAAAGTGAGCTGTAGAAGAAATGGGCTCAGGAACAAATTACAAAGGCCAAAGAAGGGCCCTGGAGCTTAGGAGAGAGAAAGATAAGGTAATACCCTGCAGGGGAGGAGGAGGAGGAGGACAGGAAAAGCTTGGGTGTGCCCCTGAGAGGGAAGCACAGAACTGGGTCCTGTCTTGAGGGTATTTATTTGGAGGTCTCAGGGGAGGATCCCAAATAGAATATTCATCAGCTTTCCAGGTGTGCCCTTCAGGGTCATTGTCTCCACTGATTGGTCTTTAGCCACATGGCTGATCCTGATGTCAGCCGTGGCATGGTTTGTCTGGTTTTGCTCCTTTTCTGCACCTGGAGCTGAAACAACTGAGGCCTAGATGTTATCCCTGAGGGCTTAATGCTTAAGGGAGTGGCCATGCAAGGCTCTGCTTAGGAGTCCCATGAGGCCACTCTTTTACCCTAGATCCTCCTCCAAGGGGGTCTAACACATGACTAGTGGCATGCCAGGGGAAAAAAGGTCAGGGGAGGGTCCGAACCCCATGGCCAGCAATCTGAAAGGTCAGGGGGTCTAAACTGCATAAGCAGTGATATGCTAGGGGAGGAAAGATTACCTTGGGGACAAGGTTTTTGTTTTCTCAGTTTTGCTGTTGCTAGTCACCCAGGGGCTTTCCACCCGGTGACTTCTATACCTGGACCATCATCCTTGCTCTGCTTATATCTGTCTAACTTCCCACCACATATGTATTATATTCCTTGTGGGTGCTAAAGATGGATGATAAGAGAACATTAAATCTAACATTGATGTATTTATTCCACAGAATCAGTCATTATGCTTTATCAAGTATATTTACCATGTGCTAGAGGTGAAGGGCACAGCACTACTGCTCAGGGAAAGTTACAGCTGAAAATCAGCATGTGTGTGATGTGAGATAAGCACATGTAATTGGGGAACACAGATGAACGTAGCACTGATGGAGGAAGCCAATGACAGTTTCATATTGTTGTGTGCTCCTGAGAGAGACAGAAAAGAGCTGGAAAAGTCATGTGAATAAGGCACATGAGCCTAATTCCAGATAAAAATTATAAGTAGGTGGTCAGAGGTTAGTCACTCTATCAGCGTGCCAGGACACCCATTCCATAAACATGTTGCATGTACGAAGATGACTGTTTCATTAGTTTGGGGAAGCTTGTGGATGGCTTCTATCTAGTAGATGTTTCTGTGATGATGAATGGAAATGTTCTATGCCTGTACTGTTTAATATGCTCACCACTAACCACATGTGACTACTGAGCATTTGAAATGTGGCCAATGCTACCAAGAAACTAAATTTGTAGTTTTATATCATTTTAATTAATTAAATTGAAACAAATAGCCAGGTGTGGTTAGTAGATACTGTTACCCAGAACGGCAAGCTGGATTCAGGGTTCTTGTCCCACAAAGTTTGAAGAATAAAATTCAAGGACTAGATTTTGAGTAAAAGCATGAACATTTATTGCAAGTGTATACAAACTCCTGCATGGGGAGGGGTCCCCCAAATGGGAAAACCCGTGAGGTCTCTTTGTCTATAAATGCTGGCTTTGTCTGTTCATGCCACTTTCTAATTGGACCCTTCCCCATTTTATTTCTCCTTGTGTTTTTTTCCTAATTGGCTGATTCCCCCTTCCCTGCTTAGTATCAGTTTCAAAGCTCATCCAGCAGTCCCTCTTCCTCTTTTAACCTTCTGCTGTCCTCTGCTTATAAGATAAACATTTCTAGAGGTTTGACACTGGCTCTGCCCATCACAAATGCATTCCTTTCCCATGGACCTCACTGCCTCATTTAACTCTAAATCATCTCAATACCATATTGGACAGTGAGCCTCTACAGAAAAAGATGACTTTACCGAGGATATTAGTAAGAAGGCAGTTGCTGAAATTTAGGTTTTCTTGTATGCATTTTCGTTTCCCCCCTAAAATCCTAAATACAAAAACTTAAAGAAGAATGGTTTGTCCGGTGATTCCAATTCTTTTTTCATTCTTTCTCTTCTCTTTGAAAAACCCTCCATACTTATACCAATCCTCAGAACTCTCAGCACTGGGTGGAGTGGTAACAAGAAATATATCTGAATATCATTACGTAGGATTTGGAATTCACCCAAAATATGCATTTACCATGCATTTGTGGGTTAATGCCTTAAGAAATAAATGGATAAATTAACTTAATCTTCACTTTAAATTTATTTAAATATGTGTTGATCACTATCTGCCAAATAGTGTACTAGATGTAAGGGATAAAGGCATGAGCAGGTCTTAATTCCACAGATTCACAATCTAGCAGAGTAGGCAGTTATGCAAAGAGTTAACCATAATACAATGAATGATATATGGTGATGGGCAATTTAAATAAAATGTTCATCAGATCATAAATATGGAATTGCTTCATTCTGCATGAAGAAGTTAGGAAAGAATTGAGTCAGGAGTTACTCCAATGTTGAGAAGACCATTTCAAGGTGAACTAGGAGAAGGTGGACAAAGGGAGAGGATATGAGGTGGTAGGGGTGTAGGGGTGATTAGGAAAGAGAAAAAACTTCATGGAGTTGAAATAGCATGATTAAAGACATTCAAGTATGGAAAGTAATTACTTGTTTTAAAAACTACATATAAACTTCTATGTCTGGAAAATAGGATGATGACCAGGGTTGAAGCTAAGAAGATATATGCTGTAGGGAAGTGGCTGGCAGTCGATATTTTTTTAAAGAATGATATCACTGAGATTTGGATTTTTAAAAATCTGGCAGCATTGAGAAATGATGATAAATGATGAAGATTGAAATGGGGTACATAGTTTTAAAAACTACATATAAACTTCTATGTCTGGGAAATAAGATGATGACCAGGGTTGAAGCTAAGAAGATATATGCTGTAGGGAAGTGGCTGGCAGTCGATATTTTTTTAAAGAATGATATCACTGAGATTTGGATTTTTAAAAATCTGGCAGCATTGAGAAATGATGATAAATGATGAAGATTGAAATGGGGTACATAAACATGAATATGACTAGACATATTTTTGAGATGTTAGAGTTTTAACAATTTTAAAGTTGAAGTCCATAACTAAGGTCACTAAGACCTTCCAGTCCCAGAAATTATGTCACCTTCTCTTTATATGATGTTTTTGTGGGGGGTTTTTCTGGCTCATCAACTCCTTAACAACCATCTCCCCAAATGATTTAAAACTCCACAGCTCTCCACACTCTAGATATAGACTGGAGACCCATCATGATCAGTTACAGGTGATAGAGAAAATAAGGATGACTGCAGGGCTTGGGGTTGGAGACTGTGGAGCTGATACTACTAATGAAATAAGGAAGAGTAGGGAGAACCTACAGAAATGTCACCTCAGAGACATTTCTGAGGGTAGTAATGGATTCTGATCCATTCCTGCTTCTAGCTACCCTTTATTTTGTCACTGAGTGACAGTAAAGATTATTCACCCTCTTAGAAAGTGCCCTGCAGTTCCAGTGAGTTTAATCTTCATGAGGCAATTACTATTACTATACATCCATCTGGCTGGAAACCACTATCTTTCCTATCTTATAGCATCTTCAAGCTGCATGAGGAAATTGTTTGGACACACCATAGTTTATTTGTACAGAAAATACTTAGCATAGCTGACCAAGAAGTTTGGCTTAGAGGTTTTCCTTATAAGCCACTTTACTTTGGGAAAGTATCTGTCAATCAGTTACTAGCCCATGAGTGTTTTGCAGAACTGGAAGATACACTAAGAATGGACTTTTTTAAAAGGAAAAGAAGAGTTAAATGCATATTAAAATTGAAGCACATGCTTTGAGTACTGCTGTTTACCTTTCTTGTTCCTAAGCATATTGCCGAAAGTTTTCTATTGGTGGCTTATTTCCCTGAACTGAAGCTACAGTTGGCTAACATTTTGCAATGAAAACCTGAACTCAGTAGAATTCTCTTCCCCTGACCACATCCATAGTCACACATCATGGCTCCCCAGGTTCCTGTGTCCCATTTGAATTTCATAACCAGTTACAAATTCTTCTTCTTGGTATTGACGTCAGACATCATGGGCATGAACTTTCCTATTCATGGGCATGAAATATATCCAGCCATAGTCCCAAGACCTTCTTGTACAGCCCACTGCCCCTTACTCAAGCAGGACAGGAAAGCTCACTGTGACATGGTACCCTGTGCTACAAAATGAGTTGGCAGCCCCCAGCTCATTTTTAACTGATGAAACTTTGCAGTTTCTAAAATTGCATTTCAGATGAAATAAAGTCATAAACTCTACACGGGAAATGAGTCTAGGGCTACAACATACACTGTAAATGTGCTCAGTGCCCCTGGGCATGTTCAGAAATATTGACTGCATTTAAAAACTAGAGCAAAAGGACCCCTTCCACCCCCAAAGCCATAGTATTGTTAACTGTTGAGTGAAAATGTTGTAAAAGTTATTTAATATAAACTAAGATTCAATGTAACATTATATGTTAATAAAAGTCAAAAGCCCAGAGGAAGCTGTAACATGTCCACGAAGCCTTGCCAGGGACGATTGATAGGGCATCACCCAGTAATTTCAAGCAATTCTGATCAGCTGCCTGGTGGTTGCCCTGGAATTCTGTGGTTTCTTTACTTTTCCTCTAAACCCATGTCTTCTCTCCTAGGCTCTACCTCCCCTGGCCTCTGATTTTTGCTATGTTATTAGACTTTGCCACTCTGAGCACTTTTAGGGATGCCATATCAATTCAGTGCTATTATCTGGACTCAGTTGCCATATCCCAAGGGCCTCACTGTAACACCGTGTCCAGTGTGCTGGTGTCCTGGAGATGAAGATATGATTGTAGAAATGTAGATGTGGACTGATGAGAAATGAGAGAGAGTACCTCTCGCCTTTTAAGACATCCACTGTTCTGTGAGCATTTTTGGTCTTAGTATCTCAAGAGTTTTTATAAAACAGCTCTCTCCAGTTAATCTTCAGTCTCTCCTCCTACCCAGTGGTCTACACAGAGTCCAATTAGGGAGATACCAAGCTCTACCCACCCCCTCTTCTGCCAACCAGTGCTTCTTACCAGACTAAGTCCTGACATAGGTTTCCACTTGGGTGAGGACAGTGCCTTTGACTAGCATGAACAGGGCTTTGGTGGCCCTATCTGACATTTGTCACCAGGAAGATTTCTGAAGGCCAGCAGTGACCAGCTTAGCTTCAAAGCAAGGCCCTAATTACTCAGGAATAGTGCAGTGGAGAAAGTGAATAAATCATCTCCCTGCAGTCAAGGGCAGATTTCAAAATAAATATCAGCAATTTTAATTGATTATGGTATTTATAAACTATGATTAAAATATCATTGAATAGAGATTTTTTAAATAATATTTTAATAGCATGAGTTAAATGTAATCTAAACTAGTGAAAATATGATCAAGGTAATTGAATTTTGGTTGATCAAAGTAATTTTATTCCCAGATGCATTGAAATACGTCTGCTGTCAAAATTAATCAGATGATTAAAAGAAATTTTGAAAAAAATTCTTCAAGTAGTCACAACACCTCTGTTTTCCAACATTGTGATCCTATGGTAGTTAGAGTGGAGTACCTGGATTGGGGGAGGATGGGAATTAGAGTAGCTGCTGAACTATTCCTTCAATTCAAATTCTAGTTTTGACATTTGCTAATTATACATACGTTTTCAAACTGAAGCTCAGATTCCCCCATTGATAAATTGGGGATATACTCCTAGCCTTGCAAGATTTTTGTTAGGTGGTTGCCCTGGAATTCTGTGGTTTCTTTACTTTTCCTCTAAACCCATGTCTTCTCTCCTAGGCTCTACCTCCCCTGGCCTCTGATTTGAATATGAATGTGATATGAATAATAATAAATGTAAAGTACCTACTCTCTGTCAAAATAAATAGTAGTTGCTCAATAAATACCACTACTATACTTATAATTAATACATTACATCTCACCCTTAATCTAGATTCCAAATCTTAATTCAGCATATATTCAAAAAGTGTATACACACACTTTGAATAATTATAAAGGCAGTGTTTATTAAAATAATTTCATTTTCAAGATTGAGCTATTAGTTGTTAAAGTGTATATACATTTTGAGGGGACACCCTGGATATTCAATTTATATAATGCATCAGGCATTGAGCATCACATCAGATACTGTGTTTTTTAGAAGATAAACTGCTCTAAAAATTAATAATAACAATAAAAATTAGAGAGAGAGAAAGGAAAAGAGGAGAGAGAGCTGCATGACATCTTTTGTTTGTTTTTACTACAATCTCTCATAATCAAATTAAATTCTCACAAAACAATACAAAGAAGAATAACTTGAGGCCTTTACTTTAAAAATAAATATGCTGAGTCTAAAAATGGCTAGGTCATTTGCCCATGGCCATCCATTATGAAATCTGCTCCAAAAAGAACTTTATTTTCTACATGAACTCTCAAATCCTTGTATGGGAAATAGGGAATAAAAAGTACACAAAAATTCCATTGCACCCTTGTATGTAAAGTCTTTCTTTTGCTGTTTTTAAGATCCTTTCTTTGTCTTTAACCTTTGCCATTTTAAATTAGTGAAATCTCACCTTTTGCAACAGCATGAAATAAGTCAGACAGAGAAAGACAAATACCATAAAATTTCACTTATATGTGGAATCTGAAGAACAAAATAAACAAGCAAAAGAGAAACAGACTCATAGGTAAGAGAACAAACTTATGGTTGCCAGAGGGGAAGGGGTTGGAGGGCTAGGTAAAAAAAAAAGTGAAGAGATTAAGAAGTACAAATTGGAAGCCATAAAATAGTCATGGGGATGTAAAGTACAGCATAGGGAATACAGTCAACAATATTGTAACTACTATGCATGGTGCCAGGTGGGGACTTGAAATATCAGGGGAACACTTTGTAAAGTAAATGATTGTCTAACCACGATGCTGTACACCTGAAGCTAATACCAAATGATATTGAATATAGATTGTAATTGAAAAATAAAAATATACAAATACACAAAGAAATATGTAACTATGTACATGCAAAAATAAAGTCTTGTAAAACAGACACAGAATGGCAGTTTTCCATCCCATTTAGTAAAATTGAGGATATATGTTATATCTTCCAAAACAGAAGATTGTCATTCTCCACATTCAAGTCATTATGCAAGGACTTGGTTGTGAACTTGTTATTTATATATGTTTTTACTGTGAAGGTGCCTTATAATCCACAGCAGGTTTGTTTTGTTGTTTTGTTTTTTTAAAAAATGTCACTATGTGTTTATTGCTCATCTCTTCACTTAGGATTATATACGTGTGGATGATATAACATTCACCTTTCTTGCTGTAATTGAAAACATAGTTACATTATAAAAGGCCAAAAAATAAACTGAAAGAAAGTATGAAGTCTCGCAGGTCCTGGAATAATGTCATTTCATTCAATGTCATTTCATTATGATATTGATAAGGTGCCAAAGGAATGTAACTCTTATTTATGTCATTTAGCCTATGGTAAATTGGTTTTGTTAGACCTTGTTTTGCTTAAAGTCACCGAACTTGTTGAGGACAGTAAGTGAGGGCTTACCGTAATTGTACTTAAAGTCCTGGATCTCAACTCTGGGAAGATCTCAGGGACAGCAGACATATCACAAACCACAGTTTCCAATCCAACAGAACTTAAATGAAGGCTGTAAATACAATACTAGGGTTGGAGAGTGTTTAGAGGAACTAGGTTCCATGCATTTTTTACCTGGACACAGTGAAGAGGGTTTATGGATGCCTCCTAACCTAGAAAAGCATCATGATGACGCAGGCAGCCTCTGAAGGCTCAGGGATGGGCTTCCTGGTCGTGCTGGAGGCCAACCACTGCTGACGATGTTGTAGTGGAGAGTTGAGACCAGGGCTGATGAGATAGAGCATCCGCTCAAAAGAAAAACCTGAGGAACCCATGTAAATGGCATCATGAAATCATGTGTAATAACTAAGACTCCAAATAAATGATTTCTTTACTGATTTCTCTAAAGCTGACCAATTTAGAAAAATCATAGAAGACCCAGGTTTTATGTTTTTGTGAAATGATCATCAGTTTGTAAAGTACCCTCCCACGATAGACAGTTAGTTTGATGTTGTGTTGAAAATTAGTTTGAAGTTGTTGGTATATTTTTATTCCTATCAACTACATTATTGGGAGAAAAAGAAAGAAAGGCATGGAGGAGGTGGGGGATAAAGAAGAAAGAGGAAAAAGGAAAGAATAAAGGAAGAGAGAAAGAAAGAAGAAGGAAAGTTGCCTAATGCATGTCCCATGTAAATGGCATCATGAAATCATGTGTAATAACTAAGACTCCAAATAGATGATTTCTTTACTGATTTCTCTAAAGCTGACCAATTTAGAAAAATTATAGAAGACCAAGGTTTTATGTTTTTTGTGAAAAGATGATCATCAGTTTGTAAAATACCCTCCCACGATAGACAGTTATTTTGATGTTGTATTGAAAATTAGTTTGAAGTTGTTGGTATATTTTTATTCCTATCAACTACATTATTGGGAGAAAAAGAAAGAAAGGCATGGAGGAGGTGGGGGATAAAGAAGAAAGAGGAAAAAGGAAAGAATAAAGGAAGAGAGAAAGAAAGAAGAAGGAAAGTTGCCTAATGCATGTGACTTTCCTGTGGGTAGGCTATTTTTGTAGAGTCAGTGATAGCGTGAAAAATCAATAAATCTCAATCTTCTTGTTCACCCTCAGAGTAACAAGAATGCCTCCTATTACCCACTCTCAGGTCACTGTGTCACAGAAAGGCTGAAAAAATATGAAAAAGAAAGTGAGAAAAGAGCCACTAGACACATTTGTAGGCATCTGTCTCCTGTGGAGGATTGAAAAGGGCAGGACAGACATTGACGTCTCAGTGTAACTGAGTCTTCATCATAAATTACTACCCATCACAACACAACACTGAGCAGAAGGGAAAACCAGTGAAGTTTGCTGTTTGTTGTTTAGAATAATTTCACCTCATTTTTCTCCCTCCTTATAGTCTTTCTTATCAAGGAGGGTAATCAGTCAGGGCATAGAGAACTACAGGCAGTGAGAGAGTGGGCCCTAGAATTAGACTTTCTTGCAAAGAGCACAACATGGATGGAGGGGGATAAGGGAGTTGGGTGGAGCAAACAGAAGGGCAGATATCGTCAAGGTAAATACAATATGCAAATGATCTCCATCCATAAATTACAGTACAGGTTTGCCCTTGGTATCAGGGACCCAGACAAAGTGACTGAGGTGTCCCAGAGGGACAACCCATCACAACACAACACTGAGCAGAAGGGAAAACCAGTGAAGTTTGCTGTTTGTTGTTTAGATAATTTCACACTCATTTTTCTCCCTCCTTATAGTCTTTCTTATCAAGGAGGCTAGTCAGTCAGGGCATAGAGAACTACAGGCAGTAAGAGAATGGGACCTAGAATTAGACTCTCTTACAAAGAGCACAACATGGAGTGGAGGGGGATAAGGGAATTGGGTGGAGCAAACAGAAGGGCAGATATCGTCAAGGTAAATACAATATGCAAATGATCTCCATCCATAAATTACAGTACAGGTTTGCCCTTGGTATCAGGGACCCAGACAAAGTGGCTGAGGTGTCCCAGAGGGACAGCAGAGTGCAGGGCAGGCAGAGAGAGAAGGGAACGTGACTAGAGGACAGCTGTCAATGGTAGCCAGTGTCAGGATCCAAGACATCAAACTTGGATATCAAGCTCTCAGCAGGGAAGATGAGGCAATAAGCAAATTAGAGGCCAGATCCCTTGGTAATAAACAGTCTACTGCAAGAGATCAGACCAAGAACAAGTCAAAA
>NW_005363687.1:1311185-1314134 GCF_000412655.1 Myotis brandtii
TACACACACACACACACAACACACACACCACACACACACACACACACACGCATACGCACACAGGAAGGGTATATAGTCAGACCACTGAGTTCCAAGGGCGGCATTAGTAAGATGCACTGGGCTATTTTTCCTCTCAGTATCCTCATATGTTAAAAGAGCAAACCAACACAATTGTTGATTGCTTTAAAATAACACTGAAGACTATGGGAGTGGTTGTCACATATACTAAAAACTCTCACTAAATGGTTACCATTACCAATAATGGTGGTAACATATCAACATATCTTTCATGGACTCCTAGTTTCTCATGTAAAGTCTCCTCAGTTCTTTTCAATCTCATTATAACTTTCTGATTAAAGTCAATAATTTTATTTTAAAACTTTTGTGAATATAGAAAAGAATATTTAAAAATGTTTAAATCTATGCTCAATTCAATTATGAAGAGATGAATATCTTTAACACTCACTTTTGTGGATATCCAATCAATATTATATCATATAGTGTTATATGTGATATACTATAATAGAAGTGTGTATTTAAAATTCAAGTTATAATCTATATATTTTATCTCAACATAGTCACAAAAATATATAGTAAAAATCTCTCATTATTACAAAATAAGCATTTCACCATCAATTTTAATTCTTCTTTTTAATACATTTACCATAATTTAAAGTATTCACTTATGACTTTTACCAAAAGTTTAGGTGTATACCATTTTTATTTTTTAATATTAAATAGCATTATAATGACTATTGTTACAAATATTATTTGTGCACACTTGTAGTTCTGCTATGAATTCAGAAAAATGCTGGAATAAAGGGCATGCACATCTTAAAATGTTCTTGATACACAGTTTCAAATGAGCTAGCAAAAGGTTTTACTGAAGCCTAGTGCCACAGGCATCGGGGCAGTGGATGCAAAGCATGGGTGTGTGTGATGGGGAGAGTGGGAGGAGAGGCAGGTCAGAGAGGGAACCGGGGGCCAGGCACACAGGGCCTGGAGGTGATGGTAAAGGCTTTGACTTTCACCCTGAATACGATGTCATTGAGCCTCTCCAGAGTGCAGGGAATGGGCACCCTATCCGAAAAAGAGGGCGCTCCCTTTTCTGGTGCAACCGATGATCTTTTTTCAATTTAGCAGGTGTAATTAGAGATCCTTAGCCCAGCCCCTTGGTGTTGGCATCTTCTCCATCCTTTTATGGATGACGATCACAGGTGTCACACTACTTGGAACCCTTTTTCAACTTTGGGGCATTTCTTCCTCATTTTATTGCCTAAGAAGCATAATCTAAACATGTTTTCCTGAGGCCATTGGCCCTGAACAATTCCTCAAGTTGTCAAACTTGACTCTGACACCACACTTCACTCCCATCCAGGAAGGTTGCCCCTGTGCCTCTCCTGTGCTTAGGCGCTGGTTGGATGTGCCTGGTTACGGCTCCCCTGTGTTCAGACACCTTAAGCTCTCGTATGCTGGATCCCTTTTAGACCTGGAGGCCTTTGTGCCAATAGCTTAATAAAGACATCCATGAGGTGAGCAGAGCTGCGTTGTTGAGAAAGCGCTGCACGGATTCTGATTGGCTACTTCCCTCGCTTTGGTCATTTCAATCGCAATAGAGAAACGGGGCACTTCTGAAACCTCTGTAGACATCACCATTTAGCCTCAAAGCTCTACACTTTTTAGGAATGGGATACAAGAATGAAAAAGAAATGCTAATTCTAGCATATTATGGAAGAGAGCAAAATGTGGGGAGGAAAAAAAGGGAGAAAACCAAGATGTGTGTTTGAAATAAAAATCAGATTAAATCGGAACTAGTGAGGTCACTATCAGAAAGGAAATATTCATTGTTCCATATCATTTACTATTCCTTTTTTTTTTCTTTCAACAACCATTTATTGTATTATCTGCATGCCAGACATGTGCTATGAGACTTGTAGTAATTAAAAATAAATTAAAACTTTTGCTTGAATAAGATAATTAATCTGTGCATAGTAAGCACACAAACAGCTATTGTTATTATAATTAACTTTTGGGCTATGAATATTTGTAGAAGAAATTATTTTCAGCCTAAGTTTAAAAAAAGGGGGGATGGGAAAGAAGTAATTGGGGAAGGTTTTGTGGAAGAAGTGTACTTCGAGTTGTACTTCCAAAGAACGGAACAGCTTGTCTATTACTCACACCTAGTCCGTGTGGCTGTGTGGGACCATCCTGGTTTCTGTCTCCTGGTTTCCTGAGCAGACTCTGACGCAGTAGGTGTTAATGACACTCACTGCTTCCATTTGCCCTTGGTGACATTTAGGTTGGGCCTGCTCTTATGCCATCGAATCTGTTGGTAATTCATTCTTTGAAAGAAACAGTGGGTGAATGAGACCCCAATCAACAATCAACAGTAAAGACTATTCCTGCCCTGCATTTTAAATGGACACATTTTAATGAAAGGAAATGAAGAAGATTCAGGTGGCATTTTAAAATGAGATGAAAACTCAATCAAAAAAGGATTATACCCAGGCAAAACCACCTTGCATCATGGTCTTTTACAGGCAGTCAGTGACTATCTGGAGGAGACCGAAGGTATCTGTCACACACCATATGGTGAGATAAAGATGGCTTATTTTTAAAACTGCATTTGTGTCACACAATTAAACATTAAAACCGGGCATGGCTAAAGATTAAGCGGCAAACTTGAAGTTTTTGCAGGTTTCACTGTAACCACTTTGGAGATTTTTGTAGATATAAAATCTACCTTTGGAGGATAAAAAATTTATCATTAGAAGAAGAATATCTAAGTCACACAATTCCAAGAAGCTATTTTTAAAAAGACACAAAAAGAAAGCAACAAGTTGCAGTTCAATCCACAAAGCAGCTCAAATAGTAACCAATATTGACTCCAGCCAGGCTGCACCCACCCAAGGAGCAAAAAGCCTTGTGAAATCTCTCTCCCTGGAGTCC
>NW_005363687.1:1314299-1334505 GCF_000412655.1 Myotis brandtii
AGGCTGGGCTGACTGGTCACAAGCAGGAACCAAGTAGAGCTGGATCTCTGCAAGCCATCCTGTTTCTAACACAACAGAGGACTGGCAGCAGGACTGAGGTCAGTCCAGTGAGCTTTGACATCGTTTTGCTGCTGAACCAAAACCAATATTGATCTAATCGGTGTAAGGAACCTGGCTTCTGTTAGAGATCATAACAAACCTACCGCCCAGATTGGCAAACTGGCATTCGGTTTCTACATCCCACCCCTACTGGATTTGTAAAGAAAGATCAAATAATATTTTTTCTTAAATTAAAAAGAATATTTTAAAGTTATTGTAATCTAATTGAAAAGTTTTTCTTTCATGGTTCTTTGTCTCAGTTCAGAAATCTAAAACATCTGAAGGCCATGAAGAGTACCATTTAACCAAAAATGTCAGAGCAGAAACCGGGGGGAGAGCTCTCAAAGAGACACCATTACTTGGACATCCTGTTCCCATTGGCACCTCTAAATGCCAGCAGTAGGGCTCTTACCTGAGGGCTTAATGACTTAATATGTAAATAGAGGTCTTACAACAGTGTTTGGAACATAAAAAGCCATTATTTGTTGTCTTTTAAATAATAATTATTATTTTTTATAGAATAGAGATGTGATCTGGATAGTTCAGGGTAATGGATAACTCAAATAACATTTAATAATACTTTCCACTTGATGAGCATTTAGTATGTGCTAAGTGCTTTATGTAAACTCTCTCTTAATTTTTACTTGCTATTATCTCAATTTTATTATCTAAAAATCTGATGCTTAGAAAGATTAAGTCAACTGCTCAAATTAAGATTAAGTTAATTTACTGGAAAGTAGCTGCATCAGCATTTTCTCCAGGCAATCTTACGGAAGCAGCTGTTCCTAATAACTAAAGTCCAAAACAAGCTAACTAAGGCAGGGTTTATAATGGCCAAGATCAGTATGTAAAGTCAAGTGAACTCTCACCTAAATATATTACACTTCTATAGAGAATGCCATAAACAGATTCATATATTCTGCATACATGACAAATATGTGTAAAATATACAAAGAGTTTTTAACATTTATTTGGTAATAAAACAGCAATCAATAATGCCAATAGGACCTCAGGGAATCTTCTTGTACTTTAAGTACTTATGTTTAAAGCCTGGTGTCCCTCAACTGTTCTTTTCCATCCAGTGTGTCTATATGCAACCTTATGCTTTGATACTTGCAAAGAAAAGAGGTAGGGGTCAGTGGAGATTTTAAGATAAATCTGTAGGTTGCCAGATAATGTTCTTCAATCTTAGGATGAGGAACCAATCTTAGGATGAGGCACAGTGTTTGAAAGTTTTTACTGAGAACAGGTTACTATAACACACCCCAAATATCACACAGTCTGGGGATAAAGTTTTTCTTCCTTCAAGTCACTAAACAAGAATTCCAAGTCATCCTCATGGCCTCTCCAGAGGTTCCACATGAGCCCACCCAGTTGACACTTCAGGCTATCCCTGTCCTTCCCTATCTCCATCCACAACTCCACAACATGGCAGAGAGAGAACATCAGAAAGAGTGCACACTTCCTCCTTAGACCCCAAATGTTGCCAATGTTATTGACAACATGTATATAGGTAAAAAATTATTATTATTATTAATTTCAGAAAGGAAGGGAGAAAGAGATTAAAACATCAATGATAAGAGAGAATTATTGATCTTATTGATCAGCTGCTTTCAGCATGCCCCACACTGGGGATTGAGCCCACAACCTGGACATATGTTTCCTGAAGGGGAATCGAACAGTGACCTTCTGGTTCATTAGTTGAGGCTCAATCACTGAGCCATGCTGATTGGGCAATAACTTTCTTAAATCATCATAGAAAACAAAACTATGTATTTCACCTCTAAATTATACCCATCATTTAAGTGTTCATACAGAAGCATTACTTGTAGACACATGAGGACTCACCTAGTCTTCTTACCTCCACCCACATCTTGCTTTTAGATCTGCACTGTCTCCAAAATATCTTAACCTTGGTGTCTTTTGTTTTCTACAGACTTAGAACAGGCTTGATGAACCTGTATTGTGTAATTAGTATTTATTTTTATAGGAAGTCTCTCTTCCTGATCGCTCCTTGCTCAGTGCTCAGGCATCCCGGGTTCCACAGGCCTCCTTCAGCACTTCTGTAGGACCAACAGCCTTGTGCCACCTTTACTTCCCCTTCTACAAACAGATGTGGCATGTCCCATCATAAGATTTTAGAATCACCTGTGGTGACAGAAAAAATTAAAACTCATACTAGTACAAGAAACATTGTGACTATAGGGTGAAGAGAGTTTCCACAACTCAGGATCTCTAATATGCTTGAATTCCACCGCTAATTTCTACAGTCCTTGAAGGATTCCACTTATTTAGACCACACACCATAATTCTACTTTCACATAAACAGCAGCAACGGTGATTTGCAGTTGAGTGCTCTCAAACATTTAATATGAGAAACTGGGGGGCTGTGGTAGAGCTCCCCAACATGACCCTAGGAAGAAACACTGAAACACCCCCAGAGCTTACAGCTCACATGTTGAAAAGAAGAGGTTGCCCCAGTGCTGCCTGGCTATCTTTATCTTCCATTTGAAGGACATGGCATGCTGAGTAACAGAATTACTTCCTTTTTTAGGATTATATAAGTAGTTCATGGGTACTAACATTGCAGGGGTTTAAAATACAACACACCTCCAATTCCAAGCCCCTTACACCCAAAAGACATCTTCTGAGTAAAATACTAAGACCATCAAGCTTTGGGGCAAACTCAATGAGAATACAAATCCCAGGAAGGAGTCATTGGGGAGCAGCATTCCTGTCTCACTGCTTTACCCCCATTATTGTGGCTCTTGACTATCATATAATAAAGAGGCAATATGCAAATTGACCATCACTCCAACACACAAGATGGCCACCCCCATGTGGACACAAGATGGCCGGCATGGGAGGGCAGTTGTGGGTGATCAGGCCAGCAGGGGAGGGCAGTTGGGAGGAACCAGGCCTGCAGAGGAGGGCAGTTAGGGGCAATTTGGCGAGCAGGGGAGCAGTTAGGCGTCGATCAGGCTGGCAGGGGAGTGGTTAGAGGGCAATCAGGCAGGCAGGCAGGTGAGCGGTTGGAAGCCAGCAGTCCTGGATTGTGAGAGGGATGTCCAACTTTCTGTTTAGGCCTGATACCACTGGGATCCCTTGAGGGGTCCCAGATTGGAGAGGGTGCAGGCTGGGCTGAGGGACACACATACACACCCCATGCATGAATTTCATGCACTGGGACTCTAGTTTTGAGAATAAACAAAATTAAATCAACCTTGAAATGAGTCTAAGTTTTCAATCTTAGAACAGACACTGTGGTTTAGCTCCTTACCACCCCTCTCTTCCCTAGTCAGTATCCAAACTACATAAAACAATGCATTTCATCATATAAAATTAGTAGGGCCAGAACCAAAATTTGGGAACTTTCTGTAAAACCTGATATCAAGTACATTTTAGCTATGAAAAGAGAGCAAATGTGTTGTTATGTATCTAACGTCCAGGGCCCCTTTCCATCCTCCCCTCCCCTGGACTCCAAAGCCCTAGAGAAATAATTAAACCAGAGAGCAGTCCCAAAAGATGCTTTCTGAGCCCTGCTGTCATAAGTGGGTTCATTGGATCTCTTCAATTCAAATCTGAAATGCAGCATGACTCCATTTTCAAAGGCCTAAATTCACATTATTTTTTTCCTGTGAATGGCCAGTGGCATCTAAGGATAAGCTGTATTGGCTGGCAGTGTGAAGGTGTTACTTGGAGTAACAGACTTGCCCACAGTCAAAATAAGAAGAGACCCATAGATCAGCATGGTAAGGATCTCTCACCCTTGGCAACAGCACGGATGGACCTGGAGAGTATTGTGCTAAGTGAAATAAGCCAGTCAGAGAAAGACAACTACCATATGATTTCACTCATATGTGGAATCTAATGAACAAAATAAACTGACAAACAGAACAGAAACTGAGGCATGGATACATGGAACAGACTGTTAGCTGTCAGAGGTGAGGGGGTTTGAGGGGCTGGATGAGAGAAGGTGCAGGGATTAGCCAAAGAACATATATTCATAAAACACAGACACAGACAGCAGTGTGGTGTTGGCCAGAGGGAGGGGGGCTGCTGGGGCTGGGTGGAGGTGGGCAAATGGGGGGAGAGGAATGGGGACACCTGTAATAGTGTAAACAATAAAAGTAAAGTTAAAGAAAATGCAGGATCCATGGTTATCTGCACCAGAATTCAGAAAGGGAGTTTGGAAAACAATTACTATTACCGGGCTCCACCTAAAGCTTGAGTCAAAATCTTTATAAAAACTCTGAGAAACTGTATTTGAAAATGTTTTTCATTCATTGTTAATAGCAGAAATCCTCAAGCCACTCTTATGTCATCTCCTACTTCAGAAAACATCAGAGCACATGTGCACAAACACATGTACATATATAAACATATAAATACATGTATTTTTCCTTTTGTAGTGTAAGCAAGTCAAATAATGCCACATTGTTGTTCTAACCATAGCTATAAATCCTCTGTGTTATGCATGTTTAATATGCCCTAAATCAGAACCATTTGATGGTTTTCTAAGTTATCAATAACTTCTCAGACCTTAAAACTAAACTGAGAGTTCAGGAGATGCGATTTCCATCGCCAGCTCTACCAATCACTTAAAATTTTTTTTAATTTAAATTATTTATTGTTTCAAAGTATTACATAAGTCTCCCTTTTCCCCCATTGACCTCTCCCTGACCGCCCCCACCTCCCAGCATATGCCCTAACCTCCCCCCTGCCACTGTCTGTGTCTATTGGTTATGCTCATATGCATTCATACAAGCCCTTTGTTGATCTCTTACCCCCCACCCCCCACCTTCCCTCATAGGTTAGACAGTCTGTTCAATGCTTCTATGACTCTGGTTCTATTTTTATTCATCAGTTTATATTGTTCATTATATTCCATAAATGAGTGAGATCATGTGATATTTATCTTTCTCTGACTGGCTTATTTCGCTTAGCATAATGCTCTCCAGTTCCATCCATGCTGTTGCAAATAGTAAGAATTCCTTCTTTTTTTATAGTGGCATAGTATTCCATTGTGTAGATGTACCACCGTTTTCTAATCCATTCATCTGCTGATGGGCACTTAGGCTGTTTCCAGATCTTAGCTATTGTAAACTGTGCTGCTATGAACATAGGGATGCATATATCCTTTCTGATTGGTGTTTCTGGTTTCTTGGGATATATTCCTAGAAGTGGGATCACTGGGTCAAATGGGAAGTCCATTTTTAACTTTTTGAGGAAACTCCATACTGTTTTCCATGGTGGCTGCACCAGTCTGCATTCCCACCAGCAGTGCACGAGGGTTCCTTTTTCTCTGCATCCTCTCCAGCACTTGTCATTTGTTGATTTGTTGATGATAGCCATTCTGACAGATGTGAGATGGTACCTCATTGTTGTTTTGATTACCAATCACTTTTTGAAAGGTATCAGAGATCAGTAAAAATAAGAAGGGACCTGTAGATCAGTGTAACAAGGAACTCTTACCTTTTACAATGGCACAGGTGAACCTGGAGAGTGTTAGGCTAAGTGAAGTAGCCAGTCAGAGAAAGACAAGTACCACATGATCTCACTTTTATGTGGAATAGAATGAACAAAATAAACTGACAAACAGTGTGGGATCAGTGTCCTCATTCAAAAATGACGGACTAGCTCTTTTAGGACTTTATCAGTTCCAAAATTAAATCACTGTATTGAACAGTGATTTGAAATCTGGGGAACTATATGGCGGGGACAGATTGTGAGACAAACGGCAGCCATCCTCTCATGTACTCTTGACAGAACACTAAGGAAAATGTGCAAGCTCATCTGTGTAATTAATTCTCGAATCTGACTCAGAATCACATTTCATTCGCTTTGCAAAGAGCACTGACACAGACCTTACTGATGGCTCTAACTGCATGGTCTCCAAAGGCCAGAAAAGAGAGTCCCTTATACTGAGATCAAAGTTCTCCACAAGCAGAGAAGCCTAATGCTTATGTGGCTTAGTTTTGAGCCTTGAAAAATATATTAAACTCAAAGATATGGACAATACAAATATCAAGTGGCAGGGTGATGGCTTAATTCTAGTGAGAAGCAATAGTCAAAAAAAGTACGCAGTAGTCAGAACGACAGATAAACCACAATTGAGTAAAGATTTGCTCTTCTGTAAGCTGACAAGCAGTCTATTACGCTGCCACAAAGGAAATGCATTGGAATAAAACTTTTCTAAGATCGCTTATGTGAGCGCCTAAGAGATTTGAATTGTTCCTCAAGGTAGTTGCCCTTAGCAAGTCAATAAATTGGAATGAAGGTATAAACTTCACATCTAGTACATTTTCTCGTCTCATGTTCCTGTTTGACATCCGATTTTCGTTTGTGAGATGTGTTAGATTCAGGGTGAGAATGGATTGAGATATCATCTATTGGGCACAGGAGTCAGAAATAAGACTGAGCAAGCCACGCCAAGCTCGCCCAGCCCTGCATGGTAACAGGAGCCTGAGAACCGAGGCCAGATTGGCAACGTGACTCACAGGAATGTGCTCGCTTTCTTCTTGTTATTCAAGAATACTGATGTGTATTGCTGAAGGAATTTTGGCTTTGAAATGGGAGCAAAATTAGTGGCGGAAATATTTATGACATACACGGTGCTCTTCGATAGATGCATGCTATATTTTTCCGTATGTGGTGGTGATGGATATAAGCTGTCTTTAATCAGCCTGGCCGGATACTGCAATCTCAAGACACAGTGAAATACTGGGTTTCATAAACCTAACTAAATCTGGGGCCCTGGTTGCATTTGCGTAGCACCTGGTTGCCTGCCTCAGCACAAAACCAGCTGGCAGCTGTTTTTTGTTTTGCTTTGTTTTGTGAGGTTTTGTTATTTATTGTCCAAATGTTCCTCATGAATTCCCAGAAGCAGGAAAATGTAGACCACCGGAAATGGAGGTAGTTTGTTTGGGTTCATGAGAAATGTTACTTCCATGAAAGTAACTGTTCTCTGCTTTTCTCTCTCCTGTCATTTCCTAAGGGCTCTGATTTAAAAGTCTTCCTCTGACTACTCCACCCTCTGAAGTGGGTCACTGAACACCTCAGACCCAAGGTATCTGAGAAACCAACACATCCTATTGTGTCGTGCCCTACACCCCAGCTGACCCCTGGTGTGGACAGGCATCCCTGTTCTCGCCCGTGAACAGGAGATGCTGGCCTTTTCCTACAAAACCACGTCCGTGTCCTCGCCAGGAACCTTGCTCCTGAGATGATTGTGAACACACTTAGATTTCAAGTGGAGCGGAGCACTTGAACTGAAACGAGGTCTAACTGGTGAATCATTTTCAGAGGTGAAGCTACAACTTGAAATTCTCTCTCTGAAACCTTAAGAAATGCCCACACCTGGCTTAGGTCTCAAGAATATTATTCTGTAAACATGCCGTCTAAGACAGTGTTCAGACTGTTCAGCTGCCGAGAGAGGCTGGAGGGAGGGGCAGCCATTCTCCTGGTCCGGGAAGGAGGTCAGCACTTGCAAAGGGCTGGGCACGGTGCCAACACGTTGTGTCAAGGGCCCAATTATACGTTGGCAGCGACTTGATAAAGTATGTATTGTTGATTCCTTTGAACAGACTTGGGGGTGGGGGGAGAATAAACCATCTTTCCAGAATCTTGTAGCAAGTGAATGGAACAAAGATTTCCACTAACTGTGGTGCACTTTGTAAAATTTTCTCACTAAACCAGACATTTTTATTCTGACCCTGTTCACCATCCACACACGTGGCCCTACTATTACTAAAAGAACCTAAGGTTTGGAGATGATTTTCAATAGTGAAAATGCTACCGGCTTTAGAAAACATACATTAAATAGATGATCACTGTGAATGTTTTTCTAAGCTGAACACTGGAGTCCGGGTTTTAGAACAAAACATATTAAACAAAATGTTTTTGTTTGTTTTATAAACAAGTCAAAAGGCAGAACAAATTAATTCTGGTGTCTTCATTAAGCACGTACCAGGCACTTCGGTAGGTACCACGGGTTAACAGGGAAGAACCACAGCCCCTTTCCCCAAGAAGCTCGGAGCATATCTTAAGAAGCTCACATCAACAGATAATTGCAATGCAATGCTAATATATTCAAACTAAGTTACGAACAGGGAACAATATGGGGAAGCTCAAAGTATAATTAATCAGGAGAGGATACTAAGATGGCAGGAAATTCTTCATAAAAGCAAAAAAACCCAATAAACAAAACAAAAAACCCCCAACCTGGTGTGATTTCAAAGCCTGCGTTTGTATTGGGGGTAGGGGAATAAAGGATGGAGGGTCCCTGCTTATTTGGAAATATCACCTGTCATTACTTGACAATAGTGACAAAAGGGAGGATGAGTAGGGAAAGGTTCTGAGGTGTTTGGGATGCTTATATCTGGATTTCGAATTCTGTCTTCACAGACAGAAAGCATAAACTTTTCGCTTTTTTCCCTGCAGATGCATTCCTTTGATTCAGGAGGATATTTTTAAGATAATTGGCTTCTCAGCACTCTAATACCTATTGTATTGTCTGGGCACTTCTCTTGCTCATGTTACTTATTGATCTGCCTGGCCCTCAAAGGCATTTTGAGAGCTCAACCCTGCTATGAGGCATGGTGATCCAGCAAACATTTTGAATCTATGGAAACATAAGATCATGAAAATGTATTAAAATAAGGGGAAACAAGTTTAAGGTTCTACAAGATATATAATATGTACCTGAGTTAGAACAAAGGCAAAAGAGATAGATCAAAGAAAAAAGAATCTGCAGTAGAACAGATAAGATTTAATGATTAATCACATGTCAAAATTGTTATAGGAAGAGATGAATTGATAAATTTTCAAATTCCAACTTCATATGATCATGCAAAATTACAGGAAGTAAAAGGAAAGTGGTAAATAAAAATATCCCATTGTCATTAGTTTGATAAAGGGTTTAGCAGGCATGGTTAATGCAATTAAACAAGCCAATATATTTGAAATCGTGCCATGGAGGCTGATAGGCAAAACATTGTTAAACCAGAAGTACCGATTAATTACTTTATTGGACCATTAAACATCTGGCTTGTCTTTGTTACTCAATAAAGTTAAACAGTTCATTAAAAATCAATGAATCATGACAGGAAAAAATGAGAGGCTTTGTTTTTCCATTTTCTTTCAGTTTACCTATAGATTAGAGGATTTTATTTCCTTTTGAACCTCTGAAATCTAATGAAAAGTCACAGACTTCACTGAATGATAAGAAATCCTATGCTCCAAATTAAAATCAGAAATTGCAAACCTATAATTCTTGAGTAATTGCAAATTAACCAAGTTGCAGAGGTCAGTAGAGAAGGAAAATCCTTTTTGAAATACACACCACATGGCTTTCTGGAATTTATTTACAACTGTGGTGGGGCAATATCTTTGCAACTATTTCTTTTAGGTTATCACTTACCCATAAGTAGGTCAAAGTATTGAATAAAGAGGATTTGAAATTCACATTAAAAAATATATAATCTAATGGTATAAATAAATTACTAAAGTTTCACCATACTAACCAATCACTGAAATATTTCATTTACCCTCAGATATATCCATATAAAGAGAGATGTCTATATCTAGCTCTATAAGTTAAAAGGATTGCACTGCAGAGCCTGTTTTATTTTTTACTTAATGCTTTCATTTTGAATGTATTTTTATATCAGATTATTAATGAGTATCTAGATAATATATTCTCCATTTATTATTGAACTAATCAACTGCTATTGTAAATGTACATTGTTTTTAATTTTTGCAATTATATATAGACTCCAATGACAACTCTTGCCCACATATCATTGTGGTTTTATACAATTATGCTCTTTGCATAAATTCTGAAAAATAAAATTCATTGGTTACTAATACAGGTACCAAACTGGAAAGTATTATCTAAATTAAAATAATTTAAGTAGTGAAAATATTAATTTATTATTAATTTAAAATCCTACCCATGAGTATCTTGGGAAAAGGAGGGAGTGGTGGCATAGATGTTGAATATCTCCAAATCTACATAAAAGCAAACATAGCAAATAGATAGCAAAACCAGACATGTAGACAATATTTACAATAAAACAAGGTGATAGTCCTGGATGGGTTGCTCAGTTGGTTGGAGCGTTGTCCTGATGCACCAGGGTTGTGGGTTTGATCCCAGTAAGAATACACACAGGAGTCAACTGATGGATGCATGAATGAGTGCAACAACAAATCGATGTCTCTCTCTCTCTCTCAAATCAATTTAGAAAACTAGGTTATAAATATAACAAAAAACTTCAAATTATTAGCAGACAAACTACTAACAACCACAAAACCTACCTGGTATCAGTGTCTGTGCAGGAGAGAACAAAACACAGAGATCGTGAGGTGGCTAACAGATATGAGAATCACAGAATTTCAAAATAGCCCACAGGTGACAGGGCTGACCAACCTGAGAACAGTATCAGAAACTGGGAGATGGCATTGCCCTTCTAATAGGGACTGGGTACTAGGAAGCTGGAGTAAAGGGTAAGGACTCTGGACTAGTCTGTTCTCTGTGAAGACTGACTTCCTGGAGCTCCCTTCTAGGAGAGGATTGCAGGAGTCCACACAGAGAAGAGAATGCCAGGTGTGGCGCTGAATTTGAGCAGGACAGGGATAATGCTGAAAAGTGAAGAGAAGCTCCAGGTAAAAATGGGAAACCGAAGAGATCCAAGAAAGTTCAGGAAGCAACCAACCTGAACTTCATATAGATTTGAAGTCTATATGAAAAGACCAGAAGAGGGAGCTCTTTGAAATGAGAAAAGCTACCCAGAACTACACTTCCTTCTACAAGTTCAGGAGAGCCCTGGCCGAGTGGCTCCGTTGGTTGGAGCATTGTGCCGTACACCAAAAGGTTGTGAGTTCAATCTGGTCAGGGAATACACCTAGGTTGCAGGTTGGATCCCCAGTGGGGGCATGTATAGGAGCTGATGGATGTTTCTCTCTCTCTCTCTCTCTCTCTCTCTCTCTCTCTCTCTCTCTCTCCATACACACACACACACACACACTTCCTCTTGCTAGGAAATACATTAAAACAACAAAAACAAACAAATATATATCCTCAGTGAGGATTAAATAAATAAATGTATGTTAAAAAATGAGCAATAGAAAAGTACTGAGGTCAAATTTCATACTAAGTTAACAAAAGAAAGATGATAATAAAGATAATTACATTTGTGTAATTATGAAAGCACACCAGAATGACATATCACAGATGCACAGGAAAGAAAAGGAAGGGAAGAGGGGCTGTGTGTCTGTGGATTAAAAGATTCTTAAAAGTTATAAGGATGCATCCTTGTAAATAAATGACAAAACTATAAAGAAGCATAGGCTATGCTTACTATGGAAGTCAGGATTGTGGATACTTTTAAGGAGAGTGAGTGTGAAACTGTGAGATCAAAGAAAGTACATTGGGATGGTTGGGAAGTCCTGTTCTCAGGCCTGGATTGTGGTTACAAGGGTGTCTTATTCCACTAAGTTATACATTTGTATGTCTTTCTTAATCTGCTTTATTTTATAGCAAAAAGGTTAACACACACAAAAAAAAGAAAGGAAACACACCTTCCTTCTACCACACGACAATGCTGGACATGTTATTTTCTTTTTCTTTAAAATATATTTATATTGATTTCAGAGAGGAAGGGAGAGGGAGAGAGAGATAGAAACATCAATGAGGAGAGAAAATCATTGATTTGCTGCCTCCTGCACTCCCCACACTGGAGACTGAGCCCGCAACACAGGAGTGTGCCCTGACCAGGAGTCAAACAATGGTCTCCTAGGTCATAGTTCTATGCTCAACCATTGGGCCATGCCTGCCAGGCTAGACATGTTATTTCCATTTCTTCTTGCCTTTCTCTTTCTCTATCTCTGTCTTTCAGTTTGATAGTTTATTAGCAATATCTTGTATTAAGTTGCATTTATTTGATTTCAAAAAGTGAACATTTTCTCATGTTTACTATAATAATATTTTAACTTTTTTTCTTTGAGAGATTTCCTTCCAATATTATTTTTATCCATTTAATTATTAGTATATGTTTACTTTCTAATTGACTATAAGAACTCTTTTAATATTAAGGTTTTTAAGCTTATGACTGATCTATAAATTTTTAGTTATTCAATATTTCATTTTATAGAAAATTTATTAACCATTAAAATATTTATATATAGTTAAATCTGTATAATCTTCAACTTTAGTTATCCTAATTTTCTTTGATGATCATAAATTCTTCCCTCACCTCAAAATAATGGCAAGATTTGTTCATATTCTTTCTAAGTTCTTACATGGTTAACTTTTCTTGTTTATTACTTTAAGGCATCTGCACTTCATTTTAATGTATGATTTAAGGTTCGGAACAACAAAATTATACTCTTTCAAAGAGATAGCTAATTATTCCATCATAACTTGTTGGGAAGTCTATAATTTCCTTTTATTTAAAATGCTCTTTTTTATCAGAATGTGCATTTTTCTTAAATGTGACAAAACAAAATCTTTTGACAGCTAAAGCTGACATTATCTCTAGCCTTTATTACCTTTATATTAAAAACATTTAATGAAGCACAATGCATATAATGTGCAGAAACTATTTGGTGGATGTAACTAGACCTCAGATGAAAAAAGATTCTGCCGCTCAGCATCCTTACGCCATGGTTTCTCTGAACATCTAACATCATTGATTAGTTTTTGATGGTTATGTAAGTGAGATCTTACAGTATGTAATCTT
Source organism: Myotis brandtii (assembly GCF_000412655.1). NCBI lineage: Eukaryota > Metazoa > Chordata > Mammalia > Chiroptera > Vespertilionidae > Myotis > Myotis brandtii. The sequence continues at coordinate 1,327,139 of NW_005363687.1, forward strand.
TTACACCAAGGTTCTTTGGCTCAAATTTAAGTTGCTAGATTCTTCTCCTTGTGGTAAAGTAGTATTTTTTGTAGGATTATGTTATAAATTATTTTATCTCTTCTATGAATAATGCCACTATGAACATCATTGTACAGTATTTGAATAAATATGTTAGCATTATGGTTAGACATAACGCTTCAAAGTTGAAATGCTGAGTCATGGGATGGGCACATATCCAGCCTTTATAGATATTGTCAAGCAGATTTGGAAGTGGTTGTATACACTTACACACCACTGCTGCTCCAAATCCTCACCAATATTGGGTGTTAGTCATTGTATTTAGACATTGTGCCATTGTGGTCTTGATTTGTATTTCTATGATAACTAATGAGGTTGTCCCACCTTCTGTAAGTTTCTCAGCCATTTGGGTAGCTTCTTGTGAAATGTCATTCGATGTTTGCCTCTTTTCTCCATTTGGTTGACTACCTTTTTTAAAAACGTGATTTGCATGCATTTTTTAATATATTTTGGGTAACAGTTCTTTGTCATAAACTTATATTGCATTTACAGTCTTCAAAAATGAAATAAATATTGTTACATTTTCCCTAGGTATTTTATTTTTAATGCTATTTTAAAATGGCACTATTTCTCAGGTTTGATTTTCTATTTGTTGATTATTACTAAATTGAAATAAAATTGATTCCTTACATTGACCTTTTATCCAGCTACCTTGTGAATTTACTTAGTTATTATCTTAAGTGTAGATTCTTTTGAATTTTGTTTATTTGCATGCATGTCATCTACAATTAATGAGTTTTTTCTTTCTTTTCATGCCTTTTGCCATTTGTTTTCTTTTCTTTTTAAAAAAATATGTTTTTATTGATTTCAGAGAGGAAGGGAGAGGGAGAGATAGAAACATCAATGATGGGAGAATCATTGATCAGCTGCCTCCTGCATGCCCCCCCTTGGTCCCTCCCCCCAACCCCCCGAGGATCGAGCCTGCAACTTGGGCATATGCCCTGACCATGACCTCCTGATTCATAGGTTGATGCTCAACCACTGAGCCACGCCAACTGGACTACCATTTGTTCTCTGTTTTATGGGACTAGCAAGGAACTGTACTATATTGTTGATAGAAGTTGTGAGGTCAGAGGAAGAGTTTTCAAAATGTTAATTGAATTATTTATTATTATATCAAGGAATTTTCCTTCTATTCATAGGTTACTATGAGTTTTTATAATAAATAGATGTGCTGATCATATGTTTTTTCTATTTTGTTTTGTTATTATGGCAAATGTTATGATTAATTTTTTAAAAATATAACCTCATGTTTCATTCCTGAAAGAAATACAATTTTCTGTGATATAGTTTTGTGAATCATGCTGAATTTCATTTGCTAATATTTTATTTAGAAAAATTTTGTTCATGTTTATGAGAAACTGCCTATAACCTTTTTGTAATGTTCTTGTCAAATATTGGTATTAAAGTACTTCTGGCCTCATAAAATATGTGCCCTGTTGAATGGTGGATCCAAAAGATATGTCCCTGTCTTAATCCCTGGAACTGGTGAAGATGACCTTATTTGCAAAAATAAAGTTATTTGCTATTGTAGTCAAGTTAAGGGTCTTGTCATGAAATGATCCTGAATTTAACATGTGGGCCCTAAATTAAGTGACAATTATCCTTACAAGGGAAAGGCACAGATACAGTGGAAAAGGCCATGTGAAAAATGGAGGAAGAGATTGGAGTGTGCTGCTACAAATCAAGGAACACCTCGAGCTAAAAGCTGGAAGAAGCCCTCAAAGGGGAGGTGGCCCTGCTGATACCTTTGGACTTATGGCCTTCACCACTTGGAATGGATAGATTGGAGTTGTTTGAGGCCACCAAACTTGAGATTCTGTTTTTTTCCATGTATAAGACACCATTTTTTTCTAAAATCATTAGACTGTAAATCGAGGGGCGTCTTATACAGGGAAGTCAGCCAAGGAGGGAGTCATGCGGGTGCATAGCAGCCCAGACCTTGTCAAACAGGCTTCCTCCAATCACAAGCTTTATTGATACGGACCTCAGCTGATCCTGTAATTGGATGTGGAGGTGGAGAGTGTGCAGATGCAACAGGGACAGGAGCATTCTGAGCCCATAAAGATGTCAAAAAATAAAAAGATAAATACCAGTAAGCAATTGTCTTACTCTGCAAAATTCAAACTGAATGTAATCAGCTATGCAAAAGAGCATGAAAATAGAGCTGCAGAGAGACAATTTGGACCTCCTCCCACTGAGTATAGGATCAGACAGTGGAGAAAACAGGAAGAACAACTTAAAAATGTCAAAAAAGAAGAAGGCCATAAGAGGAAAACCAGTAAAATGGGCAAACGTGGAGCAGAGGCCCAAGACTTAGATTATGGAGCAGCACCATAGTGGTTTATGTGTGTCAACCAAGCTTATTCAATGTCAGGCAAGAATGTTTGCAAGCGAAATGAACATTGTTGATTTTACAGAGAAGGCAAAATGGTGCTTCAATTTCATGAGGAGAGAAGAGTTGCTATGAGAACACGGAACAAAGTTAGCTCAGAAAATGCCACCAGTTTATGAGGATGATCTCACATGTATAGACAGTGACTCAGAAGACAGCAGTGATACAGTAAAAGTTGAAGAAATTGATATGTCTGGAACTAATAGTGATGAAGAAGAGAGCAGTGATGCAACAAAGGCTGAATAAAGTGATATGCTGCATAATATCATAGCACTGGTATGTAAACATTACCTGTGGTAATTACTAAATAAAAATGTGCTCTTTTTCATGTTTAAAATATTAATTTCTTAATTTGGGGTTGAAAAAGTGGGAGGTGTCTTATACATAGGGCATCCTTATACACGAAAAAATATGGTAATTTGTTTTGGCAGTATTAGGAAAGTAATACAGACAATGCTCCTACTTTCCTATATCAGCAGTTTATATAAGTTTGGTGAATATTTATTGCTCAAAAGTTTAGAAGAATTCATTCTTGAACGCAAATGGGCTGGAGGATTAATTTATGGAAACCATTTTTATTAAATTCTGTTTCCTCAAAAGATTTATGATACTATACACTTTGTGTATAATTTTGGATAATTTTAGATGAGTTGTGTTTTTCCAGGAGAATTTCATCTAAATTTTCAAATTTATTATACAAATGTTGTTCATAATATTCTCTATTATATTTTGTTAAGTGAACATTTTATTTTGTGATAATTGAATATTCACATGCAGTTGTAAGAAAAATACAGAGGTCCATGTACCCTTTATTCAGTTTCCAAAACAGGGTGGAGTTCTTAAGATATCTTGAGAAAAATAATTTTCTGAACTTGCATGGGAGGATGAGTGATTTTTATTTGAGTGGAATTACACCCCTGCATTTCCAAGTCCCATTCCAATCATAGTGGAAGTGCAGCTGGGTCTCAGTAGAGTTGAAAGCAAAGCCCAGTGTTCAGAGTGCCTGTTACATGTTGTACTGGATCCAGTTCAGCATCAGGCTAACTGCAATCCACTAGTCCAGTGGTTCTCAACCTTCTGGCCCTTTAAATACAGTCCCTCATGTTGTGACCCAACCATAAAATTATTTTCGTTGCTACTTCATAACTGTAATGCTGCTGCTGTTATGAATCGTAATGTAAATATCTGGTATGCAGGATGGTCTTAGGCGACCCCTGTGAAAGGGTCGTTCAACCGCCAAAGGGGTCGTGACCCACAGGTTGGGAAACGCTGCCCTAGTCCATTGTGTGTGGGGGTCCACATGGCCCTGAGCCATGTGGGTGAAGGCAGGAGAGCCAAGAGAGCATGCTCCCTACAATAAGAGTCCCCAAAGAGCCAAAAGAATGAACTCTTTTGTTCAGAGAATTCAGTATTCCAAATCTTCCCATTCTCCCAGTGGCCACACCCATTCTGTCCATTGACCTGTTCTCAGGTGTGACGGACCGACAATTACCTTTCCGACATCACCCCGATTTTATCGGGCATGCCTCTATCTCCCCCAGTCCAGTCCCTTCCTTCTGTGATTTGTGAGGAATGGACTGAGGAGTGTAAAGCTGCAGCCTCCTGGTGAAGCTGCCCAGATGACCATGCTTATAATATTTGACCTTCCCTTTGCTCCTTTCCTGTTATTAATATGATGGTTAATTTCAGCAGTATCAATTTCTTGTTTAGGCCGCTGGAAATCATAAGCAAAACTTAAACTGTTTCCCAAAATTGATATGAAGTAACCACTAACCAATTCCCTATCATTTAAGAAAATTCCAATATTATAGGCACCTTCTGTGAAGAATCAACAGTCACTGCCTCCTCACTGTATAAGATGCTATTTCTGTTATTAATTTCTACTTTGATTCCATATGATTGAAAACACAGTCTATTCGATTCAAATTTTTTTCTATTTGTTGTTTTTATGTCTCTATATATAGTTTATTTTGGCATTTGTTCCATCAGCACATGCAAAGAATGTATTCTGCTGTTGTCAGGTGCAATAAATATAAATGTTATGCTTTTGCTTGATGGCGTGTTGAATTCTTTATCCTTGCTGATTTTCTCTACAGTTTTTCTATTAATTGTTCTGCAATGGGTGTTTCAATATCTAACTAAAGTATAGATTTGTTTATTCATCCTTCTAGTTTATCTATTTTTGCCTCACATGTTTTGTCACTGTTTCTTTTTTTTAATTTTTTAAAATTCTTTATTAGTTAAGGTATTACAAATGTGTCCTCATCCCCTCCATTAAACCCCCATCCTCCACCCCCCCTACTCATGCTCTCACCCCCCTGTTGTCCATGTCCATTGGTTTGGCTTATATGCATGCATACATGTCCTTTGGTTGATCTCTTCCCCTTACCCCTTGGTGTTTACACACTTAAGGTTACATTATAGAATGTCCCGCTCTGCTCCTGACAATACTTTTTGCTCTGAAATAATTCTTCATCTGATGTTAATACAACCAGCACTGTTTTCTTTTGATTAATGCTTGAATATATATATATTTTTTTCATTTTTAAATTTAAATTCTTCATTGTTTAAACTATACCTTTCCTATTCTCTCCACTGCCAGTCCCCTGGGGTGAGGATAGAGATAGAGAGCACACATTCTGTTACCACTTTCTTATTTTGCTAACACTTACTTGTTTTTCCCATCAAGTAAGAGTTTATATTTCCTCTTCTCATTCTCTATTAATGTCCAAATGTACACACCTCCTGTGGCCCCCATAGATTTCTGACTCAGCATTTTCTTGTTTTCATAATTATCTCTACCATCAGATTTTAAAATTCTGTTCATTATATTCCACAAATGAGTGTGATCATGTGATATTTATCTTTTTCCAACTGGCTTATTTCCCTTAGCATAATGCTCTCCATGGTGTTGCAAACGGTAAGAGTTCTTTCTTTTTTCATCATTTTACTTTCAACCTGACTGTATCAAGATATTTGAAATTAGTTTCTTGTAAACAGTATATAGGTGGGTCATGTACCAAATTTTGTCTTTTAATTGGCATATTTAACCCAATTACAGATAATGTAATTATTGTTACGTTAAGACTTAAGTCTGCCTTTCTGTTTTCTGTGTATTCTATTTGTTTTTCTGTTTTATTTTCCCTGCCTTCTTGTGGCTTATTTGAATAAACTTAAATTTCCCCCTTTCATTTACCCGGAGTGCTTTTTTATTGTATCTTTTGTATACCTTTTTAAACAATGACCAAGGATTTTACATTATATTACACTCCTTATCACAGTCTACTGATGTTATTTTGCCAGACTGAATGAAATGTCCCTTTAGGCCATTTACCCTACCGTTTTACAATTGTTAAATATAAAGGGGGGGGATGTTTACAATTGTTCATATGCAAAATAATACAAAATTAATAATAATACAAGAATAAACCCTGTGTTTCAGTTATTCACAACCAGAAATCTCCTTTGCCCTGCCCTGCATATTCCCTACATTTAGAATTACACGAGACAGTTTTATAATGTTTGCTTCAACAATTGAGACATAATTTAAAAAAATCTGAGAGGGGAAAGTTGATTGCATATACCCATATTTTTGCTTACCATACTCTTTCTTCCTTATTAATGTTGCAAGATGCCTCGCTTCATCATTTCCTTCCTGTTTAGAGAACTTCCTCAGCCTTCTTTAGGGTGAGGTCTTAGTTGTCTTTCATGTGAATATTCCTTGGTTTTTCCTTTATTACTGAAGGATATTTGCTGGCTATAGGATTTATTTCAGCACTTAAAACAGGCTTTTTTTCCTGCTGATATCTGTGGTTTCTGATGAGAAATCCACTGTCATTCAATTGTTTCACCCACATCGGAAAGGCGTGATTTATCTCTTGCTGCCTTCAAGGCTCTTCCTTAACATCCTCTCTGACTCAGACTCACCTTTCTCTCTCTCTTATCAGAAATTTTATGATTACATTAGACCCACCCAGATAATTCAGAATAATATCCATCCCAAGACCCTTAATTTACTTACATCTACAAAGTGCTTTTTCCATGTAAGATAGTTCCCAGGGGTTAGAACATAGACCCTTTTGGTGGTGGTGGGTCCCATTATTCTGTCTCCCACATTGCCCAACTCATTTTATGAGCCAATCAATTCCATGATCCCAAAACTAGAGAGAAAAAAAATGCATCAAAAATATCTCTCGTGACCAAATGAAAACTATTTTATAAAATGTTAGCTATTTATCCATGACATATTAAAAGTGTAATGTGAAATAACCAAGTGGTTTTGGCCAGGCTAAGAATGACAGGTTTCACCTAACAATGGGTGATCAATATAATTGAACATATAAAGCATTAAAGGAGCAAAGCACATATGGTCATCTCAATAGATTCAGTAAAATGAATAAAATAAATTCTAGCCAGGAGACAAGACAAAGTTTTAAAACTTAGAATTAAAGAAGCTGCTATTACTAGAAACAAAACAAAATTGCAACAAAACATTAGTTAGTGAGAACCATAACTGAAATATAAAAGGCTAGATAACTCCAGGCTTTTTAGGACAGAATAGAATGTAAATTTAATGAGCCTTGATAATGTAAAAATATAAATGTAATTTTTAAATGGTAAGAGACTTAAGGGAAGTGTGAAGGCACAGTTCTCATCTTTCATAGTGAGTATTCCACATAATATAGTCTAAATATGATATTTCAAGGAGCAAACAGTTTAAGCATATTATTCAAATGAATGTAATTCAAAGGTAAGGGAAAAATATATGATTATAGCAATATAACCAGGCAGGATGAGCATTTAGGGAGAGAAAATGGAAAGATTAAGAGCACTAATATTGTATTTTTTAATTGAATTGGGAGTAAATTTACACTGACTAAAGTTAACAATAAAGAAATATAAGTTAAAAAGG
>NW_005363687.1:1334588-1337103 GCF_000412655.1 Myotis brandtii
TAAAACCAAAGAGGCATTATAAATATTTTTATTACTGAAAAAGAACAAACTCAAATGAAACAAGAAAGTATAAGTGGAAAATATGGACTTAAAAAAATGAAACAATGAAAATGCTAGAATAAAGGTCAAACATTTTATGACATTAAATAAGACTTTTAAACGAGAAAGACATGCAGATAGTGTTAGAAATTACAAAAATGTTCCAAAACAAAAGATATAAAGGTTTAAGAGAAAAGAATGAACAAAGACAGAGCAGAAACTTGCAAGTGAAAAACATAGTCATAATGTTAAAATCAAGTTAAAAACTATTAGAGTTGTTTTATATTTAAAATGATATGGTCCTTTATGAATATGTACAATGTATAATTATTTATTATTATGGACTTTTATTTTTCACCTTCAACATCTGAGAGATAAATTAGAAAGAGCAACTAGGACAATAGAGGTCTAAAATCCTATGTAATAAAAGGATAATATGCAAATAGACTGAACAGGGGAAAGACCAGTAGCTATGATGCTCAACACAGGAGCTGCCCCCTGGTGGTCAGTATACTCTCACAGAGAGAGCACCGCTCAGCCAGAAGCTGGGTTGATGGCTGGAAAGTGGCAGTGCTAGGGATGTTTGCCTGCTTCCTCGGACATCCCCCGAGGGCTCCCGGACTGCAAAAGGGCACAGGCTGGTCTGAGGGACCACACACACACACACACACACACCCACACACACACACACACACACTCTCAGTGCACAAATGTCATGCACCGGGCCTCTAGTGATATAATAAAAAGCTAGTTTTGATATATATGCATATATGTGTTACTACACATACACATAACCAGCATGTTCTGAAAAACAGAAGAAATATTATCTTTTCAAAAGCATATTGAGCTTGTTTAAAAACTGGCCTTACAGTAAATTACAAAATTAAATAAATTACAATTCATAGAAATAATACAACCCAGCATATATTAAAACAATGCAGTGAAATTTATAGTGCAATGAGGAAACAAATAAATTCTAATGTTGGAAATGTTTATTAAAAAATCAAAATTTAATTTACAAAATCTTTATAAAATGATGCTACTACAATTATTATGAAACAGACATATACACTGTTTTGGTCAGCTTTGCTGCACAACTGATCTTGGGATCTCAGCAACTTAAAGCAGCACTGTTTGTTTTATGTCTCGTTTCGTGTTGGCTGCAGGTCAGCTGCAGCACTGCTCCAGGCTGTCTCTGTTCAATTTGTAGCCAAAGTATTCACCTAGACAAGAGCAAAGGAAGGGATATATAATCTTCCCACAGTTGGCACAGCAATTACAAGTCACATGACATTGAGCACAGATTTATAAAACTTTTACAGGGAATGAGAGTGAGTATTTGTGAACAATATTACAAACTCTACAATAGTTAAAGCAATGAACAAAGGTAAATGTATATTACCAGATAAGTGAAGAAAAATATGTCAATACATATAGAAAATCATTTGATAAAATTCAACAAACATTCATAATGAAACTCTTAGGAAATGTGGAATAGAGGGGAATTTTCATAATGTGATAAGTGGTATATATGAAAATTATAAAGCAAACAAACTTGCATAGGGATAAAATGTTACAAGTCAGGACAAGACAAAAATGTTACTATACCACTAGAGATTCTAGCCAGTAAGGAAGTAAAAGAAGTGCAAAGAAAGGAATAGTCATTAATGTCTAAAATATATAATAATCTGTACACTGTTTGAGGTATTAAAAGATTTTAGCAGAAGTGATAGATAAAAGATCAATATACAAAATAAATTAAGAAATATATTGAACATTCTATTTATAAAAACATAATCCACAATGAATTTAAGAAATCTAATAAAAATGTATGCTAGAACTTACTGGAGAACATTGTAAGTATAAGGGCAAAGGGTTAAGCATAGCCAAAACAATTACAAAAAACAACAAGGTAGGATGATTTGCCCCAACATATATGAACAGTTGTTTACAAAGATATAGTAATAAATGCAGTGTTGTATTTGTTTGGGAATAATCAAATAGTAAAAGAAAAAGAGTAGGGAGGTTACAAAGAGATTCATGCATATTCAGGGTTGATATATGGTGCATTGTTACCACCAACCAGTGGGAAAAGGGGTCTCCTAGACTGTCCCATTAAAGAACTACAATGACACCAGGAAAATTACATATACCATGTTTCCCCGTGTATAAGACACTATATTTTTTCTAAAATCATTAGACTGAAAATCAAGAGGCGTCTTATACATGGAAGTCAGCCAAGGAGAGAGCCGCGCAGGTGAGTAGCTGCCCAAACCTAGTCAAACAGGCTTCCTCCAATCACGAGCCTTATTGACACTGACCTCAGCTGATGCTATAATTGGAGGTGGAGGTGGAGAGTGCACAGATGCAACAGGGACCAGAGCGTTTGAGCCCATAAAGATGTCAAAAAATAAAAAGGTAAATACTGGTAAGCAATTGTCTTACTCTGCAAAATTCAAACTGAATGTAATCAGCT
>NW_005363687.1:1337219-1341264 GCF_000412655.1 Myotis brandtii
CCAGCAAAATGTTTAAAATATTGATTTCTTAATTTTGAGTTGGAAAAGTGGGGGGCATCTTATACACGCCCCCCACTTTTCCAACCCGAAATTAAGAAATCAATATTTTAAACATTTTCCTGGGTTTTTTTTCCTTACCGCATCTCTATCTACTTGCTCAGAGGCAGCAACTATACTCAACTGTGTCTGTATATTTTGTTTTTCTTTGTTCTTCATGCAAATAGATATGTCTAAATAATAAATTATTGAAATTGTCTTGTTTGCAAATTGTATATAAAAGATATGCAGCCCAGCCTGTGTGGCTCAGTGGTGGAGTGCCAACCTGTGATCCAGGAGGTCACAGTTCAATTCACATGCCCAGGTTTCGGCTCGATCCTCAGTTGGGGGTGTACAGGAGGCAGCTGATCAATGATTCTCTGTCATTGATGTTTCTGTCTCTCTCCCTCCTTCTCCCTTTCTCTCTCTGAAATCAATAAAAGCATGTTATTTAAAAAAAGAAATCATGCAAAATTTTTTCTATAAATTTCCTTTTTACTCAATATTACATTAGTAGGCTTTATCCATGTTATTGTATGTGGCTGTGATTCTTCTTGATGCTTTTGGTATATCATTGTAAGAACATGCCATTATACATATATGTCATTCTTTCTTGTTTCCATGGATATGTGTGTTTCCAGAATTCTTGTTATTATCCACACTTAAGTACCCCTTGTTACACATATGCATTTTTATATCATGTATTTATATCTGAGAATGGAACTGCTGAGTGTATATCTGAAAGTTCAGTATTACAAGGAAGTTGTAGATTAGTTTCCAAAGCAATTGCACCCATTTAAGTTCCCATAGTAGTATGTGAGGGGTCCTGGTCCAAGCCTTCTCTAATCAGTGTCTCTGCCAGACTTCATTTAAAAAATTGATTGTTAAAATGGAATTTCACTGGGATCTTGATTGGCATTTTTATGACTCTAATTAGGGTAGCATTAAAAAAAATGTTTAGCCCTGTTATTCTCTTCTTAACAATGACAGTTTATTTGTTTTGCTTACTTTTCGATTAGATTTTTCTTACTGGCTTTAAGAATTCTTGATATATTCAAAACTCATCTTTTATAAGTTACATATTTTAAAAATAGCTTTTTAGAATTCATAATCTAAAAGTAAATTTTTAAAAGTAAAATGATAAATAGAATTCCTTAACATTATTATATTCAAATTTATCCATCTGTTATTTTATGATCCTAGAGATGAAAGCAAGTTGTCAAATATAAGTACATATAAAAGTCCTTAAAATATATAAAACAATGAACTCTGTCTTTGTCAGAGATTCTGTCATTAAGCAATGACAAAAGGACATAAACAGACCAACAATGAAAGAAAAAATGCAAAAATTTGCAAAACTGTTTATTCTCACCAGCAATAAAAAAGAAAATATGAGAATCAATATTCTGTTATTACTCCTTTTCAATGATCAAAAAATAACTATTTACAGTGGATGAGGATTTATTGACCATGTAATCTACTACTTTGAAGCTCAAAATGTGTTCCCTGAACCTGTCGCATTGTATCACCTAGGAGCACGCTAGAATGTCAGATTCTCAGGCCACACCCAATACCTGACTTTATTCAGGATCTTTATTTTAACAAGATCCCAGGTGACTCATATGCTCATTAAAATTCAAAAAGCACTAGTCAAATACCCTGTTTTTAAGATTGCAATGCATTACGATGACTCTTGAAAATAATTTAGCAATATGTTCAAGGTAAAGTACTTACACAAGTCTGTTCATGGCAGTGCTATATATTACCAAAAAGGAAAAAAAAAGGAAAACACATCCCAAATGCATGGGAACTATTAAAAAAATAAAAACATATCCATGTGATATATCTTTATATATCCAGTGAATACATTTATTAGTAGGTTATGGATAATGCTTATGTAATCAGCCTCAAAATCACATTTACAGTGCACCTCAAAATTTACTTTGAAATATACAAATAAAATTGATCAATGGAAAATATCTTAAGATGGAAGGGTTATTAGCAATTTTACCATTACATTTTACATGCGTATTTCACAGATTATTTTAATAAATTTAATGAATGGGAGAGGTTTTAAATTAGAGAATACTGGGAGCTCAGCAAAAATATGGAATTAAATGGATTCTATGGGGCATTAGTGCTTGATCTCTGACTTCGACTGGGAGTCTCAATATACCTGTCCAGTCTCTCACACCTTCCGAGTTTTGAGTTCACTGCCTACTTAATGGTCTCCTGAGACTTTTTCCCTATGTTTTACTTACTGGTTCTTGGCTTATAGTTGTCCTCTTTGTATGACACCTTTCACTGGCAACCCTCCCTACCTGGGCCCCAAGGTGCTAAAATGGGTCCTATGCCCTCCAGGAAGCTCAGCTGATGAGGCCTGTGATGCCCTAGTTACCGTCCTCTTTCTGGATTTGGCACTTAAATGCTGTACCTGAAAGAGATTGGTTGGTAAACCCTAAAGAGTAAAACTTGAATACAGTTATATTATTAGGTTTGAGAAAACATCTGCGATCGGGGGCAGGGGTAGGGGGAGTGGCTTCTCTATCTGGATCTGCTGAAATTAGTCTAGTTTTGAATAAGGCCAGCGTTTAACATGTATCATTACCTTCTCCTCCATGCAGACCATCATTAACCAGGGGGGAGCTCACTTCCCTCTGGTTTCAATTAGGCTGGAAGCTTTTGTGCCCTGATTTTCAAGAAGATCTGAGTCCCCTTGAATGGTGTGGTGGGGCAACAAATATTGGCTAAGCACATGAGGAGAAGTAACCAGAACAATTCCATATGCCTTTCTGTCGTGGAGAGCTTTTCCCTCCTTAAATAATTGACAAGAACTTTCACACCAGACAGGCATGTTCAGCCTTTTGCAGATCTAATAGAGACGAATGAAGAGTGTACAGGCACAGGAAAGCAGAGAAACGAGAAGATAAGAAAACAAGCAGTTCAACAGCTCATATAACATTTTTTTTTCTATAGAGAATGGAGAAATGGTCATAAAAAATGAAAGGTATAAAACAACAAATGTGCTAACTTTTTAACATCATTTCTGTGGAGCAATGATAAATGAGGGCTTGGCATTTGCAGAGAAATGGCTAATACTTGCCAATGATATTTTATGGGAGGATGTGCAAGTTTACTGCAATGACTTACTCCAGGGATATTAAGCCTTCTGTTGAAGGCTGTTGACTGCGTGTCTGCAGGGTTGCCACAGTGAAGAAAATAATTTTGCCCTTTTACAATACAAGCTTTTATCTCAAGTAACTTACAAGTTTGCATCAGCATAGTTCCTTAAAACCATATTCAGATAAGATATAGGAAGGAAAGCATACAATAATGAAAAAATCAACCAGGTGAGGAATAAATTCTATATAGAAAACCATTTCTCTCCTTCTCTCTCTCTCTCTCTTTCTCTCTCTTTCTCTCTCTCTTTTATATACACACAACTGGATATTTAAATTGCCAACTTCTTAAAAATTTTTAAATAATAAAAATACCATATTAATGTGTGATTATTATAAAAATTTAGAAAATAAGGATATTCTAAAAAGAAATAAAATGAAATAAAAGTCACCTAAAATGCCACCACTCAGAAATAAGCATTATTAACATTTACACATATACACTTCAAGATGCATATACACACTTATGGGGTTTTATTCTAAACTAGAGGCCCGGTGCACAAAAATTTGTGCACTCTGGGGGGGGAGGGGGGGTCCCCCAGCCCGGCCTGTGCCCTCTCGCAGTCTGGGACCCCTCAGGAGATAACGACCTGCTGGCTTAGGCGTGCTCCCGGGTGGCAGAGGGCAGGCCCAATCCCTAGGTGCAGCCCCTGGTTGGGCTCAGAGCAGGGCCAATGGGGGGTTGGGGCACCACCCCCTGTCACACTCAAGGCAGGGTTGATGGGGAGGTTGCGGCGCCACCCCCTGTCACGCACAGAGCAGGGCCAATCAGGGGGTTGGGGCGCTGCCCCCTGTCACACACAGAGCAGGGCTCATCAGGGGGGTTGGGG
>NW_005363687.1:1342202-1356106 GCF_000412655.1 Myotis brandtii
CATCTTGGCTGGCAGTTAATTTGCATATCTCCCTGATTAGCCAATGGGAAGGGTAGCGGTCGTACACTAATTACCATGTTTCTCTTTTATTAGATAGGATTACATTTTGTACACATGTCATTTTTAAAATAAAACAAGTAGTTTTCATGTTGAACGACAATATATATCATTCTTATCAATCAATTACATATATTTCATTGTGTGAATAATTCATATATTTCATAATTTCTCAAAATTTGAACATTAATATGTTTCTAGTCTTATAGTATTATGAGCAATTCTATATTTTATACATTTATTTGTACATCATTTCATAATCCATTATTATGGTCTATGGGAAATTGCTAAAATCAGAATTTTCATATTTTAAAAGGTTTAATACTTATTGTTTTATTTTCATTCAGAATGAATTCACCAAATCAATCTGCATTGAATGCTGCTGGTGTACATTCAAACCAACATTAGATATTAACATTTAAAAATTTTTTAATCTACAATATAAAAAATATACTATTATTTTAATTTCTACTTTAAAGAACAAAATACCATGTGTGTTTGTGCTCCCGTATTACTCTCTTAATCCCTATTCAACAGCTTGGCCAGTTTCCTATTAAGATCATGGTTTTCATTGTGCAATGTATGAATTAAAAAAGTAACACTCACATATATAAAAATTAGAAAATACGTGTAAGCAAAAAATAAGAAAAAAAGTATGGGGAATGAAGAAACAAGCATGTGTGATCTCTAAAGAGTGAAGTAATATTTTGGTGAAAATTCATCTGTTTTATGACTAAACATCTTTCTAAGGGAAAGAAAACAAAAAGAAAGCAAAATATATGGGTGGTCTGTAGAGTTAATATTTTGATGAAAATGCATCTATGTTAGGAAAAGTATAGAAATAAAATAATAATTAAGGTAAAAACAATGAAATAAATCAAACATATAATCAATCTATACACTTTAGACATTGAAAATGACTCTATGTAAAGAAACTCCAGCTCGACCCGCATGGCTCAGTGGTTGAGCATTGATCCATGAACCAGGAGGTTACGGTTCAATTCTCCAGTCAAGCCAAATGCCCGGGTTGCAGGCTCGATCCCCAGTAGGGGGCGTGCAATAGGGATTTGTTCAGCCAATCAATGATTCTCTCTCACCATTGATGTTTCTATCTCTCTCTCCCTTTCCCTTCCTGTCTAAAATCAATTAAAAAATATTTTTTACAAAAAGAAACTCCATCAATATTCTAAAACGATATATACATACTTAAAATTTTAATGTAAAATTCAATATCAGTAAAAATAATTTTGAAATTGATTAACAGAAAATATTGAAAAAATTGAAGAATATAAAGAGCCAAATGATAAATAAATATAATGGTTCAAACTTACCAGTACACAGGTAAGTTATTTTGCAATAAATATTTTGTGTCTTTTTTGTTGTTTGTTGTTGTTAATCCTCATTGGAGGATATTTTTCCATTGATTTTTAGAGAAAGTGGAAGGGAAGGTGAGGGAGAGACAGAGAGAGAGAAATATCAATGTGAGAGAGACACACTGATTGGTTGCTTCACCAGTGAGCCTGCAACTGAGGTATGTGCCCTTGATGGAATCAAACCCACAAACACGTGACCCTTCAGTCTGAGGGCCAACGCTCTAACTACTGAGCCAGACCAGCGAGGGTTAATTTGTGTCAGTTGAAGTAAGTCAATATATCAAAGTTATAATAACAGTGATGATTATAACCATATAGAAAAGTAGATTTGTTTGCAAAAGAAAACATGACAAAAATATATTAAAAGATGAAAGATGTTCAAATAACATTGCTCATTAGTTAAATACAAATTAAAACTTTATACTCATTAGGAAAATAGAAACTAATAAGTGTTATTTAAAAACACACATACACTTACATTAAATTACAAATGCTGGCGAGGGTGTGGAGAAATTTGATCTCTTGTGCATTGCTCTGAGGTTCAACAGTTTGTTCATGCTTCTACATCTCTGGGTCTATTTTTGATCATCAGTTTATGTTGTTCATTAGATTCCACATATGAATGAGATAGTGTGATATTTATTTCGCTCAGCATAATACTCTCCAGGTCCATCCATGCTGTTGCAAATGGTAAGAGTTCTTTCTTTTTTTTATTGCCACACAGTATTCCGTTGTGTAAATGTACCACAGTTTTGTTTATCCACTCATCTGTTGATGGGCACTAGGCTGTTTCCAAATCTTAGCTATTGTAAATTGTGCTGCTATGAACATAGAGGTGCATATGTCCTTTCTGATGAATGTTTCAGGTTTCTTAGGCTATATTCCTAGAAGTGGGATCACTAGGGTCAAATGGAAGTTCCATTTTGAGTTTTTTGAAGAAATTCCATATTGTTTTCCATAATGGCTGCACCAGTCTGCATTCCCACCAACAGTGTACTAGGGTTCCCTTTTCTCCACAACCTCACCAACACTTGTCGTTTGTTGATGGTAGCCATTCTGATAAGTGTGAGGTGATTATTCATTGTCCTTTTGATTTGCAACTCATGGCTGATTCGTGATTTTGAGCATTTTTTTATGTATCTCTTGGCCATCTGTATGTCCACTTTGGAGAAGTGTCCATTTAGGTACTTTGCCCATTTTTCAATTGAATTGATTGTCTTTCTTTTGTTAAGTTGTATGGGTCCCTTATATATTTTGAAGGTTAACCCCTTATCAGATGTATCATTGGCAAATATGTTCTTCCATGTGGTGGGCTCTCTTGTTATTTTGTTGATGGTTTCTTTTGTAGTACAAAAGCTTTTTATTTTAATGTAGTCCCATTTGTTTATTTTCTCCTTAATTTCCATTGTCCTAAGAGATGTATCAGTAAACATATTGCTATGAGAGATGTTTGAGATTTTGGTGCCCATAGTTTCTTCTAGGACTTTTATGGTTTCACATCTTACATTTAAGTCTTTTATCCATTTTGAGTTCATTCTTGTGTGTGGTGTAAGTTGGTGGTCTAGTTTCTTTCTTTTTATTTTTTTTCCATGTACCTGTCCAATTTTCCAAACACCATTTATTGAAGAGACTGTCTCTGCTCCAATGTATGCTCTGCCCTCCTTTGTCAAATATTAATTGAGCATAGTGGCTTGGTTTGATTTCTGGCATCTCTGTTCTGTTCCATTGATCTATATGCCTGTTCTCGAGCACAATAGCTTTGTAGTATAAATTGATATTTGGTATTTGGTATTGATTCCTCCAACTTTGTTCTTCCTCAAGATTGCTGCAGCAATTCAGGGTCTTTTTTGTTTCTTTATATAAATTTTTGGAGTGTTTGTTCTGGTCTGTGAAATATGCTGCTGGCATTTTATTAGGATTGCATTGATTCTATAGATTGCCTTGGGTAGTTTGGACATTTTAATGATATTGATTCTACCAATCCATGAACATGGTATATCCTTTTACTTGTTTATATCTTCCTCTACCTCTTTTTTCAATGTCCTGTAGTTTTTGGAGTACAGGTCTTTTACCTCCTTGGTTATGTTTATTCCTAAGTATCTTAATTTTTTTGTTGCAATGGTAAATGGAATTGTTTTTTTTTTAGTTCTGAGAGTTCACTATTGATGTATAAAAATGCTATAGATTTTTGGGTGTTAATTTTGTATCCTGCTAATTTTCTGAATTCATTTATTAAATCTAGTAGTTTTTTTATGGAGTCTTCAGAGTTTTCTTTGTACAGTATCATGTCATCTGCGAAAACTGAGTTTTACTTCCTCCTTTCCAATTTGGATGCCTTTTATTTCTTCTTGTTGTCTGATCACGATGGCCAGGACTTCTGGTACTATGTTGAACAAGAGTGGTGAAAGAAGGAATCCCTGTCTTCTTCCTGTTCTAAGGGAAAATGGTTTTAGTTCTTTCCCATTGAGTATGATGATGGTTGTAGGTTTGTCACATATGGCTTTTATTATGTTGAGGTATGATCCTTCTATTCCCACTTAGCTGAGAATTTTTATCAAAAAAGGGTGTTGGATTTTATTGAATGCTTTTTCTGCATCAATCTGTTTATGTGCTATATCACATTTATTGACTTGCAAATATTGTACTAGCCTTGCATCCCTGGAATAAATCCCACTTGGTCGGAGTATATGATCTTTTTAATGTATTGTTGGATCCAATTTGCTAAAATTTTGTTGAAGATTTTAGTGCAGGGGTGGGCAAACTTTTTGACTCGAGGGCCACAATGGGTTCTTAAACTGGACCGGAGGGTCGGAACAAAAGCATGGATGGAGTGTTTGTGTGAACTAATATAAATTCAAAGTAAACATCATTACATAAAAGGGTACGGTCTTTTTTTTTTTTTAGTTTTATTCATTTCAAATAGGCCGGATCCGGCCCACAGGCCGTAGTTTGCCCACGGCTGAGTTAGGGGGATCAGGCTGGCAGGCAGGTTTAGAAGTGTTCCTTCCTCTTAAACTTTTTGGAATAGTTTGAGAAGGATAGGTGTTAGTTCTTCTTTGAATATTTGGTAAAACTCCCATGTGAATCTGTCTGGACTAGGCTTTTGTTTTAAAGAAAAAGTTCTGAAGATTCTTTGCACTAAATATGAATATATTTTAAAATCACTGCACTGTACACTTAGAAATAATTAAGATAGTAAATTTTACCACAATATAAAGTAATTTAAAAAACACACCAAAAACAATCTAGAAAAAATATATTTAAAACGTATAATTAATAAATACTTATAATTAACTGAGGCCTGGTGCATGAAAATGCATGCACTGGAGGGGGCGTCCCTCAGCCCAGCCTGCCCCCTTTCACAGTCTGGGAGCCCTCAGGGGCGGGAGGTGACCGGCGATCAGGGGAAGGTGATGCCCCCATCACACCTCTGCTGCTGCCACTGCCAGCAGTGCAAGCCTCAGCCGGCCCTGGTTACCTGAGCCTCGTGTGGCCCTGGGCGGCTGGGCAGCCACCATCTGAGACTTGCCTGTGCCTTGGGCTGGCCCTAGGCAGCTGGGCAGCCACCATCTGAGGCTTGCTTGCACCCTGGCAGCTGGGGGGCTGAGGGTGGGTCAGGCCACACCATGCACCTGCCCCCCCCCCTGGTGGGGCTGAAAGGACTTGGGGACTCTGGGGGGTGGGTGGCTGAGGGGACTGGGCACTGCCATCTTGTGGCTATGGGCGCTGTCATCTTTGTGACAGCATGGTGGTCAATTTGCATATTCCTTCTTTATTAGATAGGATATTAGAGTTATATGTAAAGAAGTTTGTGCACATAATTATTTTAAATATTTAAAGTTAAAACCAACAAAAATAGAAAAATGTAAGCCAATTAGATGAGCTACTTATTTTAAACTTATAGTAGAATAAAATTTCAGGGTAATGTCTAGTTCTGGCTATAAGAGAGTAACTATTTTCAGAATTGCCTTTCTTCCTTAAGCAATTAGAACAAAATATAAAAGGTTGACAATAAATAAAAGACAACTCTTTGCAGATGCTGTACCTCAACCAATGCAGGTTGGTTGAACCAGATATACAACCAGATATTCACCATGAGTATCTTGAAAGCCTTTACCAAATCAGAGCATGATAATCTAATTCAAATAGAAAAATCGCAATTTACTGGATGGAGGAAACAGAGGTAGGAGCTGACATATGTCATCTGGAATTGGGGGACAGAGTCAAGAAGGAAAAAATTACAGAAAATTTCCCCCAAATTTACATGAATATTTACATCTGGTCCTTGACCAAGTTCATAGATGAACATGGCAAGATTCCAGGGAGCTCAGCAAAGAACTGTTCCTGATATGCTAGACATAAAAAAAAAATTCAGAGGCTGTGTAATATAAGGAGACAAAGTTTGGAATTTGACCTCAAAATGAAGAGACTTGGTTAGCCCTCCAGACTTTCAGGCAAGACCCAAATAAGCCGACATCAACTGTAACAAATGTATCACTCTGGTGGGAAATGTTGATAATGAGAAAGGCTATGTATATTTGGGGGGCAGGTGGTATATGGGAAATGTCACAATTTTGCTGTGAACCAAGAAAGAAAGAAAGAAAGAAAGAAAGAAAGAAAGATGAACCAAGAAAGAAAGAAAGAAAAGAAGAAAGAACGAGAGAAAGAAAGAAAGAGAGAGAGAGAGAGAGAGAGAGAGAGGGAGGGAGGGAGGGAAGGAAGGAAGGAAGGAAGGAAGGAAGGAAGGAAGAAAGGAAGGAATGAGTTAGAGGATTCCAAGTACTCATTTCAAGATTTTTATTAAGGTTGCAGTAATAAAAACTATGTAATATCTGGGAGAATAGACAAATGGATCAATGGAAGAGAATAAAGAGTCCAATGACTATAATTAATGGGAGAATAAAATTTTAAATATATTTACAGTAACACCAAAACATAGAATACTTATAAAAATAATAATGGACATGCAATAACTAAGCACTAAAAACTACAGAACATAGCCAAGAGAAAATACTACCCAGTACAAACATGAAATATAAAATAAAAACAATAAAGATAACAAGGAATTACAACTGTCTCTATTTGCAGAGGGCATTATTTTTACACAGAAACTCTTTAGCCTCTAAAATCAACTACTAAAATTGAACACAGACAATAGTTGTGGTTAAGGTTGGGTGAGGAACGTGGTGGGGGAACGAAGTGGAGGGAGTCAATGGGGAAAAAAGGGAGATACTTTCAACAATAAAGATACATTTTTTAAAAAATACAAGAATTACAGATACATATATTGTACAACAGTTCAAGTCATAAAACAGAAGCATAATTTAGGTCAGTGGTTCTCAACCTTCCTAATGCCGCGACCTTTTAATACAGTTCCTCATGTTGTGGTGACCCCCAACCATAAAATTATTTTCGTTGCTACTTCATAACTGTAATTTTGCTACTGTTATGAATCGTAATGTAAATATCTGATATGCAGGATGTATTTTCATTGTTACAAATTGAACATAATTAAAGCATAGTGATTAATCACAAAAACAATATGTAATTATATATGTGTTTTCCGATGGTCTTAGGTGACCCCTGTGAAAGGGTCGTTCGACCCCCAAAGGGGTCGCGACCCACAGGTTGAGAACTGCTGACTTAGATTGTGTGCACCCCAGGGGCATAGGAAGATGACAAAGGAAAATGCTGACTAGGCATAAGATTTTTGTCTGTGATACCATATGTGCTTTTTATCTGTAAGCCAGAATCAAAGTACAAAGAACCTATGTTTCCTTTATTAAAGGTGAAGAATAATAGGATAATCAATTTCCTCTAAAAAAAAAAAGTGAAGTTTGTAAGGTCATAGGATACAAAGTTAATGTACATAAATCAATAGTATTTTATGCAGAAGTAGCTAACAATGAAAAAAATAAAACTTGAAAGTATGCACTAAAACATAATTACTTAGAAAAAATTAACAATAGGCATGTAATACCTAAACAGTGCAAATCACAAATTATAATATGAATTTTTGGACAAATTAATAAGCTGGTTCTAAAATATACAGGGAAATCTATAAAATTTAGAATACCCAAAGCAATTTTTAAAAGGAAAACATTGGAAACCTATACAACATAATTTCAAGGCTTGTACTGGAATAACTAGTTATCTGTAAAACATAAACATCAGTATCACTGAACACCATATAGAAAACTGCACTTGAAATGGATCAGTGGACCTAAATGTCAAAACTAAAATAATAAAATTATTTTAAAGATAGATAGAGAAAAATATTTGTAACCTAGTTTTAGGACATGAAAGTCATGAAATATAAAAAGAAAATAATGATAAAATGACCTTACCAAATTGGCTTCTTCAAAAGAAGTCAAAATAAAACAAAATAAATTCAATATAGAATATATACAAGCACAAGCCAGAATGGGAGAAATTAAAAACAGGGATGTATATCTATAGCTATACATATCTATATCTATATCTATATCTATATCTATATCTACCTGTAACTATATCTATATCATCTATATCTATATCATTTATCTATATATCTATATTTATCAACTAGAGGCCTGCAAGATTCGTGCAATAGGCCATCCCTTCCCCTGGCTGCCGGCACCAGTTTTCCTCCAGCACCCAGGACCCAGGCCTTCGCTCCGGCCGGAGCAGCCTTCAGTCTTTGCTGCTCTGGCCAGAGCTGCCTTCAAGCCATCTTTGTTGGCAGTAAATTTGCATATCGCTCTGATTAGCCAATGGTGGGCATAGCGAAGGTATGGTCAATTTGCATCTTTGTCTATTATTAGATAGGATATAGGTATACAGATATTCACATATATACATGTACTATACATACATATATATGCACTGTACATATATATGTACATATATAAAATTAAAAAATTTGAAATACAATCATACAGAAACATGATTTTTTTAATGGATAATCATTTAAACAAACATTTCACAGGAAGCCAAATAACACATGTAAATATGTTCATTGTTATTAGTCTTTAGGGACATGAATATTTAAACCACCATAAATTTGACTGCACAAGTAGGAGAATGGTTAAAATTTAAAAAGACAATACTTTGGTGAAGATGCAGAACAACTAGAATTCATACAGAGGAATGGATGATCATTTAAACAAACATTTCACAGGAGAAGGTATATAAAAGGAAGCCAAATAACACATGTAAATATGTTCACTGTTATTAATCTTTAGGGACATGAAAATTTAAACCACCATAAATTTGACTGCACAACTAGGAGAATGGTTAAAATTTAAAAAGACAATACCTTGGTGAAGATGCAGAACAACTAGAATTCATACAGAGGTGAGCTAAAGTAGGTTTTTATATGGCAAATAATATAGTAATTAATAAATAATAATACAAGAATGAACTCTATTTCACATGCTCACAATATTGCTGGTAAACATGTAGAATTGCACAACCACTTTAAAAAATGGTTCAGCAATTTCTAAAAAGTTAAACATATTCCTGGCATAGGACTTAATTATTCCTTCCTAAGTATTTACATATGTCAACCCAAAGATTTGTAAAGGTAAGTTCAAACAGCTTTGTTCATAAAAGTCAAAAATTGGAAATTACGCATATGTTCATCACCAGAGAAATATATGAACAAAACGTTGTGCAGCCATATGATGGAATACTACTTAGTAATAAAAGAAATGACTACTGATACATGAACCAATGCAATTGAACCTCTCACTTATCATTCTTGGTGATAGAAGCCAGATACAAAAGAGCATATATGATATGATTCCATTTCTATGAAGTGCAAATCCATTTCTAGTGACAAAAAGCAGATCAATGCTAGCCTGTGGATGAAGATAAAAGATTGGGATCATTGCAAAGGGGGTCAAGAAATCTAGGGCATGATGAAAATGTTCTATGTCTTGACTGTGGTGATGGCTTCATAGGTTCATATAATTATCACAACCAACTAGATTCAACAATTTAAATTGAAAGTTTATTGTATCTTATTTTTCATCAAAGGTGATAAGAAAAAAAAGAACTAGGGCCATAAGCAATTTGTGGATTGGGACTGTGTCTGATTTGTTGTTGTTTTTAGTTTTTGTTTTGCTCAGCATTACAGTGCTTGTCATTTATGAGGTACCCATTAAAATTTCTTGAATAAATGAACAAATGAGTACATAAATAGATTCCTGATGTACAGAAATAAAATCATTCTAATTTGTTTCATTAAATAGTATTATTTTAGGCACAGGCCTAAAATGGATAAATACGCTCTGCAGCTGTTAATTATATTGATGCCATTTACACTAAACCTAAGGTGGAAAACATTGTATTCATCCTTAACAGGACCTGCCACCAAGCTCCCCAGAGCACAAAAGTTCCTAGACCTTCTAGGATTAAAAGTTAAGATTTTAGAACAATTGGTCAAGTTCAACATTGATAAATTTGAAACAAGTTAAATAAAAGAATAACTTCACTTGTCAATTGGTAAGTGGCAGGAAGGCGATGCATTCACAATAAAAAATAGAAAGTCAAGACACATTTACTTTGTCTAATGACACAGTTTCCATATCAGTGAGAGCAGCACACACAGTCTCTCCTCACCTGATTCTCAAGGAGAGTTGGTAACAGCTTGAGTCATCCTGGACGACAGAGGAGAGAGAGACCTGCCTACCAGAGCAAAGAATCATGACAATGTAGGGATCTGGAGCGAAACCAACACAAAAAGTCACTGGGCCCTTATACCTAAATACAATTGAATTATAATCACAATCCCATACCTGCCACTTGAAATATAAGGAGAGCAGGCAACTCTTTTCTCTTTAATCTTCTGTAAAAATGAGAAAAGTCAACAAAGAAGTATTTATTTATTTATTTATTTATTTATTTATTTATTTTGCATAAGTCTGATATATTTTAAAACCAGTATAAAGTAGAGCATGAACAGATTAAGCTTCATTTACAATTTACTGTCTTCCTGGATATTTCAGTTCTTGCGGTTCACCCCACCCCTAGTGAACAAGCCATTCCCTGGCATTGGATCGCTCTAAAAAGTTGTCAATGGAACAAAGATTATTGGTACACTAACTGCTGAGAGAAGCAATTGCTATTTCTTCTCAGAGCAACCTAAATTGCATGGTTCAACTGACATTGCCGTTGGCTTGCACATCTTCCCTAGCATTGAGATAAAGGACTGTAAGAATGAGGGACAGAAGAAATTCTCCTTGTTCCAAAGAGGATCAAAAAAGCTGACATCAAGGCTCTTTCATTGACCAAACCTGAATCAGGCTCCTCCAGTAGTCTTATCAGGAGGCCCATCCTTGAACTCTGTCCTCTACCTGCTTCGTCCAGTTTTAGCAAGAATCCTGCTGCTTTAGTTTAGCTGAAAAATCCCTCCACCCAGGCTATCTGATCAAAGTCCTCATCCACCTCTCTTAATATATTATCACTCTGGCCTGACTCCAGCATGAATCTTGTCAAGTCTGTTTAGCCAGAATCCCCCTTAACCCTGATATTTTTTCTTTAGTAATTTTCCACCCACTCCCCACCTCTCTGCTCCATCGCTATAAATCCCCACTTATCTTTGCTATTGGAGTTGAACACAATCTCTCAACCTTACTGCAAAACCCTCATTTGAGTAGCACCTCTTGAATCAAGTCTTCCTTACCAACTTTAACAAGTGTGTGAACATTTTTTTTTCTTTAAACAAGGCATAGCTGGCCTAATGATCTCCAAGTCAGGACTGAACTTTCCCCAGTGAACATCTACCTCGTTCATATCCAAGCAGCAGGCACTTTAGAGCACCAGTGGGGGAAAACATTAGAGAGGGGAAAATGACCTAAAGGCCTGTCCCCAAGGGTTAAATGAAGCATTCAGCATGAAAACAGCATTTTTCAGGAAATCAAAAGAGCTATAATGGCGTCTGACATCTGTCAGCAATGGCTGTGTGATTTGAAGTGAGTCATTAAATATGTGCAAATATCCATCTAGTTATTTAAAAAATAAGATATTTACATGACTGGATTGTTAAAAAGAAAATTTGTATATCACTCTAATTTTGTAAACTATATATAAAAATGGATATTTGGCATGATTATGCTATTCTTTTTTATTCTATAGCCAAAAGAAAGACGGCTTTAATGCATTACTTGTGAGCAATTCACTTTCTGAGCACTGGAGGAGAACTTGTGTGGCTTATATTTGATCCAAAAATCACCCTATTCTCATTCCAACATAGGGTTTGCCCTTTTCCATTCCTTGTTCATTTAAATGTAATATAGATTTTTAGAATCTTTTATTCTTACAACTTTTCTTGGTGAAAAATCCATGATTTACATTTTAGCACATATCACTGATGTTCTTAAGCTGCCATTTAAAATTATTACTCATTCAAGGTATGTAGATAACTCAGGAAGCTATCTATACTAATAATAGCCCTGGTGGTCATCACGCCCTCATGCACCATGCCCTCATGTACCATGCCCTCATGTTGTCACAAGATGGCTATCACAAGATGGCTGTCACAAGATGGCCGCATGCACAGCAGAGGCAGGGCCCAGCGGAAGAGGCAGGTCTTGGCAGAGGAGGGCAGTTGTGGGCAATCAGGCCGGCGGGGGAGGGCAGTTGTGGGCGATCAGGCTGGCAGGGGAAGGAAGTTGGAAGTGATCAGGCCGGCAGGGGAGGGCAGTTGTGGGCGATCAGGCTGGCAGGGAAGGGCAGTTGGGGGTGATCAGGCTGGCAGGGGAGCAGTTAGGTGTCAATCAGGCTGGCAGGGGAGTGATTAAGGGGCGATCAGGCTGGCAGACAGGAGTGGTTAGGGGCAATCAGGCAGGCAGGCAGGCAGGCAAGCAGTTAGGAGCCTGCGGGATGGGGCCTAAATCGGCAGTTGGACATCCCCCGAGGGGTCCCAGATTGGAGAGGGTGCAGGGCAGGCTGAGAGACATCCCCCCCATGTATGAATTTCGTGCACCAGACCTCTAGTCCTCTATACTAATAAAGAGCTAATATGGTAATGGTCTATATGCTGCAATGGGTAATGACCAGGTCATTAGCATATTAGCTGGGGCATTGCTCTGGAGATGGGGCAGAAGCAGGGAGGCACCTGGAGGAGGCGGGACCATCCTGTGCCAGGGAAGGCAGGGGTGAGAGCCCATAGCAACCCCCTCACCAATCCTTCGCCACCCACTGCTCACACTCTGAGTGCCCCGCGGCCCACCTGCCAGGGGAAGGAGCACAGTGCAGCAGGCAGGAGGCTTCCATGCTCTCCTCTGGTGCCATGACAGGGCAGAGCCACCGCATTGCTCCAGAGATGGGACAGAAGCAGGGAGGCACCCAGAGAAGGTGGGACCGGCCTGAGGCAACTCAAGGGACTGAGGGTGGGGCTTGAAGTGGCCAGAAAAGGCCAGGGGGTTTGGGGGCTGGACCAGGTGCGCTGGAGCTCTGCGTGGACAGGTTCAGGTGTCAAGACAGGGCTGCAGTTGGGTGGGCGGCACCATGTAATGTCACGAGCTGGGCTCCTAGTCCTATCTAATAATAGACAAACATGGTAATTGACCATACCTTTGCTACACCTCCCATGGGCTAATCAGCGCGATATGCAAATTAACTGCCAACAAAGATGGCGGCTAATTTGCATATGGCAGGCAGGGCAGGACAGCACGAGCCGCCAGCGCACCGCCATCCAGGGCAGGCAAGGCAGGTGGGACCCAGAAGCCCCAGGAGCCAAGACAGATTATGAGGGTGAATCAAAAACAAAACTCACTTTGAATATAAAGACACATATAGATTAAAAGTAAATGAATTAAGCTGCAGCCTGTTTTGCTCAGTGGATAGAGCATTATCCCGTGGACTGAAGTGTCCCAGGTTCAATTCCAGTCAGGGGGATATACCTCAGTTGCTGGCTTGATCCCCAGTCCCTATCAAAGCATGTGCAGGAGGCAACCAATCAATGTGTCTCCCTTTCCCTTCACTCTCTCTAAAATTCAATGGAAAAATATCCTTGGGTGAAGATTAACAAAAACAAAGTAAATGGATTAAGTAACATTAAAGAGATTCAAATTAAAATATTAAAAAGTTAAAAATTAATAAAATATTAATTGAAATGTATCTGCATTACATGAAAAATCTCCTAATTGCCTCTAGCATAATTTATTAAATTGTGCTAAAATTTACAAGGGTTCAATTAAAAATATCTTAATTCTAAATGATATAATAGAAAATATATAATAGTGCAGTTATAAGCACTTATCTGAAAATAAAAATTTAAAGAAGTGAATTTAAAGAAGGGATTAGCCAAAGAAAATATATGCACAACCCATGGACACAGACAACAGTATGGTGATGGCCAGAGAGAAGTGGGGGGCAAGAGCTGGGTAGAGGGGGCAAAAGGGGGGAAATAGGGACATCCTATATAATAATAATAAAAGGCTAATATGCACATTGACTGAACGGCAGAATGACCGGTTGCTATGATGC
>NW_005363687.1:1356410-1361613 GCF_000412655.1 Myotis brandtii
CCAAGTGCACAAATTTTTGTGCACCGGGCCTCTACTATATAATAAAAGTCTAATATGCAAATCAACTGAATGGCAGAATGACCAGCTGCTATGATGTGTACTGACCACCAGGGGGAAGAAGCTTAATGCAAGGAGCTGCCCCCTGGTGGTCAGTGCGCTCCCACTGGGGGAGTGCCACTCAGCCAGAAGTCCTGAACCAAGCTCACAGCTGGTGAGTGCAGCAGCAGGGGGGGGAGCCTCTCCCGCCTCCATGGCAGCACTAAGGATGTCCGACTGAAGGATGTCTGACTAACAGCTTAGGCCTGCTCCTTATGGGAGCAGGCCTAAGCCGTCAGTTGGAAATCCCCTGAGGGCTCCCAGACTGTGCGAGGGAGCAGGCCAGGCTGAGGGACCATCCCCACCCCCCCCCACCCCGAGTGCATGAATTTCGTGCACCGGGCCTCTAGTGTATAAATAATCAACTTAGTTGCATGGTTTTACTTCCTCAATAAAGAACCTTGGAAGTGGCTGATCATATGCCCAACATCCTTCCTCAGCAACAAATGTGGGACCAAGAGACTTCATCTGTAGGTGCCACAAAAGACATAAAAAATCATCTTGTACAGCCTATGGTTTTGACATTGAAGAACTTGAAGGCTGACAAACAACTTTCCACAGATCTCTTACTAGTTTAAGTCATTGGAATGATTTAACAAGGTAAAGTATCTATGATGTGGCTCCTAAGACCCCAGGACCACTTCACAATTAAAGAATCCTCCTACCTTACACAATCTAATCCAACTTTTTATAAATAAGTAAATAAATAAGCAAACTAGGAAGGAGTTTGGGGAATAATATTGGATATTGTGAAAACCTTCCAGCTGCTTTCAGCAAAGAATTCAGGACAAAACTGGGGACATCAATGAACAAAAATACATAGGGAAGGGAATCTAAGCATTATTTGAATGCCCAGATAGAAACACAGTTTGATTAATATCTTTAAAATTTACTGCATATTATACCAAATTCCTGAATATCATCTGCTTCTAAATGTATCCAACTTAGGCTCTGTCTAGAAAAACCCAAGCATACTCTAAGGTATGTTCTAGTGATAGTTGACTTGGTAGATTTTTAAATTCCCAATGATTGAACCAGTGAGCTGAACATTCTCGTTTGTTTTGTTTGTAAGATAATAGAGATGAAGATAATATGCATCTCCCATGTGAAATCCTTTCCTTGAATATCTGTAATTTCCCAAAATTTCCTCTTCCTTTTTTCCCCTCCTGGTTTCCTCACAAAAGAAGAGAGAAAGGAAGGAAGGAAGGAAGGGAGAGAGAGAGAAGGAGGGGAGGAAAGGGAAATCCCAATTATTAGTGTAAAACTATATTTTTAAAGAGAAAGGATGGATTAGTTAACCAGTGCACTGGACAATGAAGCTAAAGGCTAGGGAAAAAGGTTTTACATTACTATGAAATGCATTGAGATAAAGCTAGCATTTATTAAAGTTACCCAGATTGCCCCCATTTAATCCTCATTATACAAACCAGGTAATAGTTTCAGTTGTTATTTCAACATCAAAGATGAAGAAGTTCGAGTTCTAAATAACAGATTAAGTTGCATCCCAGACAATCAATTCTACAACAGACTTTTTTTTTTAATTATTGATTGTAGAGAGGAAGGGAGAGGGAGATAGAAACATTAATGATGAGAGAGAATCATTGCTCAGCTGCCTCCTGCATGCCCCACGCTGGGGATTGGCCTGCAACCCAGGCATGTGCCCTGACTGGGAATCAAATCGTGACCTCTTGATTCATAGGTTGATGCTCAACCATTGAGCCACACTGGCAGGGCCCACAGAAGACTCTCTTATCACTACTCTTTGATGATGTCTCTACGAATAGTTCATTAAGACCCTGACTGGTTTGGCTCAGTGGATAGAGAGTCAGCCTACGGACTGCAGGGTCCCAGGTTCGATTCCAGTCAAGGGCATGTACCTTGGTTGTGGACACATCCCCAGTAGGGGGTGTGCAGGAGGCAGCTGATCAATGTTTCTCTCTCAGATGTTTCTCTCTCATTGATGTTTCTAACTCTCTGTCCCTCTCCCTTCCTCTCTGTAAAAAAATCAATAAAATATATTTTAAAAAAAGAGAAAAGAAAAAAAAAAGAATAGTTCATTAAGGAGTTATTCTGTGAATATCATCAGTGAGTTCAGATAGGAGCAAAAAACAGGGAACTAGCACATTTGTAGTAATACGAGTTGCCACCAGAAGGAAAAGCAACACATTTAGAATTGGGATTAGCAAAAGAATATATGTACTACATACTTTTAGTTGAAGTAGTCCCTAATTTACTTTAAAGAGAAAAATGGCTAAGAAAACTTTAGAGACCACATAAAGACCTACAAGGAATATATCAAGAGAAATTCCAGTAGTTCACATCAGATGGAATTCACCCTCAGCTAGCTATAGGCAGAAAAGGTCTGTGGCCTTTCTGCAAATAAGCAGAAAAGTACTTACGTGTGAATTCTGTTTAAAGTGAAAAGAAAATACATGGATTTATATGAAGCTTTGTAACTTTTATTCACGTCCAATTAGACAGGGAAAGAAACCTCCACATTTCCTGTGTAGACCAAGTTATTAAGGATTTTCCTTGCTTGTTAAATTGTGTAAAAGCTAAAAAAATATTCTCAAAGAGACTGGGATTGTTTTCATTCCCTAAGAATAGTGATGCCATTTCTACAGGTAGCACTAGAGAAAGAAAGAAGAAAGTTGTTTTTCTAAACTTATTAAGTAGGCCAAGTTGCCCTTTGGTTAAATAAGAGAATAGTACTCAATGCCTCTAGTGGGATTAAGTGGTGATACTTTTTGACCTACAGAAGCAGAGTAGTGCACCAAATACAGCCAGGATTGGAAATCACTGAGACAAGTGTCCATGCTGTTTTAGCAATGTGTAAAAGAGGCAAATTACTGAACGCCTCTGAGCCTCAATTTCATTTCCATAGAATGGGAGAGACCAACACCCCTTCCCCTGACACACATCCAAAGCTCAGAGAACCCTCTGAGCGTGTCACCTGGCTGCTAACATGAAATGGCATGGTTACTGTTCATCTGCCATAGCTCCTTTTTAATATTTACACACTTCTCATTTTGATGTTCTAACCTTGAAATATTTCTTACACTTACTGTATATAGTTAGTGTGATAATTATTTTCTTATTTCTGAAGAGCTATTATTAAATTGCTGGTATATCTTACAATAAATAAGATCTCAGGATTGAGAAAACAGAATTCAAAGTTGCTAAGATGACCAGATACATTATAATTAGTGCGTGTTAGTGAGAAAAGTCAATTTATGCAAAAGTGTTATTTGTTGATGTCCAGAATATTTTTATTACCACTTTCAGTGAAAAACATATTTAACTTACCAGTATTTTTTCATTAAATAACAAGTATTGGTCCAATAACTAATATAATTAACTTGTAGTATCTCCATTTTACAAATGAGTCAACAGATTTAGAAAGGTTCATTATGTCCTTCTACTAGTGACCCGGTGCACGAAATTCGTGCACATTAAAAAGGAATTAATTAGAGGAAATATTTTAATATTGCTATTTGCCCTTTCTCTATAACAGAAGTGTCAGAGATGAAAGAAAATTAGTAAAATGTATATGAAAATCTTCCTCCTGTTAGAGTCTGGGGCGCGCCATGGGAACCAGAGTCAAGTCCCCGACCACTCACATGTGCCTCGAAATCGTGCGAGACCCAGACCCAGCCGGCCCCACCCCCACTGGGCTAGATTCAGACCTGGCCGGCCACACCCCTGTCAAGCTCTCCTTATGAGAGCTCGGCCTCTGCTGTGGGCACAGCCATCTTGTGTTATAGAATCCCTGCCTCTGCTGTGGGCACAGCCATCTTGTGTTATAGAATCCCTGCCTCTGCTGTGGGCACAGCCATCTTGTGTTATAGAATCCCTGCCTCTGCTGTGGCACAGCTATCTTGTTACTGTGTGACAGTCAATTTGCATATTCCCTCTTTATTAGATAGTATTTCTTATAGGTACCCACTGCCATCATTCTTGCATAGATAAGGGCTTAGAAGTCATAAGATACATTGAGAAGCTTGTTGAAATAATTTAAGTAAAAGATAAAGGGGCCCTATAACATATGGCAGCAGCGGAAGTGCAGAAGAAGGGAGAGAACAGGAATATGTACAAAGCAGAGTCCACAGAACTCACAGACAGAATGGATGTGTGCCTTAGGGAAGTGCCGTTCCACACAGTACAATTTGCAGGTCTCTATGATAAGGGGTAAAAAGAAAAAAAATATATAGTAAATTTATGTGTCTGGACACATATATACATGTATACATATATACATCAATTTACTATTTTCATTTTCCTTATTATGAGGCATACAATTATTTATATATAAAATAATAGAAAAACCTCAAACAGAAATAACCACCAGAGAAGCTGACTTAGAAATCAAAGCCAGTTTTCCCAACGTAACATACAGATAAGCTCAGATCAATAGGCAAAGGAGAATAGATTGCTGACAATGTAATTAATTAAGGATGTGGAAGAGCAGAGCCAGTCAAGGCAGTCCTTTTATATCCCAACTCCTACCTAGGGATACAGAGGATTTGGTCGTGTATCTTTTCCCTTTGAACAGTGGTTCTCAAACTCTATTGTGCATCAGAATTGCCTGGAGGATTTGTTCAAATGCAGATTTCTAAATCCAACCCCCAGATTTTCTGAGTCAGTGGGTTTGGAGCAATCCATGGATTTTCATCTCCAGCAAGCTCCCAGGGGACACCAATGTAGGCCCTTGGACTACACTTTAAGAACCAGTGCCCCACACTGCAGCTAAGAGAGCAGTTCTCCAGAGTGTAATCTGCTTCTTGTACAGGGTGGGGCAGAAGTAGGTTTATAGTTGTAAGTAGTTGTATTATTATTTGTTAACTAGAGGCCTGGTACACAGATTCGTGCACCGGTGGGGTCCCTCAGCCTGGCCTGCGCCCTCTCGTAATCTGGGACCGCTCGGGGATGTGGTAGTAACCAAAGTGGCAGGCGGCTAGAGAGGAGCCTGAGCCCGGGCTGGGTGCTGCTCCTGCTCATCCTGGCCCCGCTGCGCCTGCCGCCGCCTCCGCTCGGTAGCGCTGCCACAGAGGCGGGAGATCCTTGCACCGCCGCAGCTGCGCTCGCCAGCCGTGAGCCCCGTGTCTGG
>NW_005363687.1:1361722-1369464 GCF_000412655.1 Myotis brandtii
CTTGCACCGCCGCAGCTGCGCTCGCCAGCCGTGAGCCCGGTGTCTGGCGCACGTCGGTCAGCTGAGCAGCGCTCCCACAGTGGGAGCACACTGACCACCAGGGGGCAACTCCTGCATTGAGCGTCTGCCCCCTGGTGGTCAGTGCACATCATAGCGACCAGTCAACTGGTTGTTCGGTCATTCAGTCGCTTAGGCTTTTATATATATAGATTAGAGGTCTGGTGCATGAAATTCATGCATGGGGGGGGGCATCCCTAAGCCCAACCTGAACCCTGTCCAATCTGGGATCCTTCGAGGAATGTCTGACTGCCTCTTGCAATCGCCTGCTTGATCACCCCTAACCATTCTGCCTGCCTGATCGCTCCTAACTGCTCTCCCCTGCCAGCCTGATCGCCCCTAACCACCTCTCCCTCAGTCCCTGCCACCATGGTTTTGTCCAGAAGGACATCTGGAAGATGTCCGGAAGATGTTGTTCTAATTAGCATATTACCCTTTTATTAGTATAGATTATTGTATTATGTATTTGTATTACAACTGTAAACCTACTTTTGTCCACCCCTGTATTGGTGTTGAGACCAGATATAGAAGAGAAGCAGATCCCAGGAGGTAACAGCAGAACTCTATGCACAAAAAATACCCCCATAAAATGCAAAAGGCATTGGGAGCAAGAAGACAGCCAACCCATGACTGAAATAGACAGACCTCTCTACTGAAGGGTTACAGAGTTTCTTAGCTCACAGGAAGCTCCTTGCTGCCCGCGCCTAATGACAGCTGCATTTGGGCACATACAGCCACTCACTTGCGGGAACCTGCACTCCGCAGCTCCATCCTGGGAGGTGCCCAGAGCAGAAACAGCTAGTCTCAGCTACTGAGCAAACATTGGCCAAATACCTGAAATGATTGACTTAGTCATCCATCGAAAAATATAAACAGACCATTGAAAATCTCTGGGAACATAAAAAACAAAAACAAACTTACTCTGTGGGAACTGGAGAAAAAAACAAATTTGATATTAGAGAAGCACTAAGGTGAATAAGCAAAACGTTTCAGCCCAGTGGGAAGGGAAGGAATGCAGAACGTGAGGGAGACAGTCAAATAAATATATTGATTAGTGTCTGTGGAGATTTCTAGCATAATGTAGCCTCTGTGTGATAACAAGAGAAGCCTACCCAGAAGGAGAAATCACAGAATGGAAAATATTTTTGAGACACCACAGATACAGCTGTTGAGCTTCTGGTCCCACATGGAAGGAGCTTGGAAGTTGCCCACCATCTGTCCTAACAACAGGTAAAACTCGGGACAGACTGAGAAGTCAGTAACTCTCCTTGGATACATAAAGCGGGGAGCGTGCGTGGGAAATCACTGGCTCCAAGAATGCAGAGACCGGCGGACACAGAGAGT
Organism: Myotis brandtii; assembly: GCF_000412655.1. NCBI lineage: Eukaryota > Metazoa > Chordata > Mammalia > Chiroptera > Vespertilionidae > Myotis > Myotis brandtii. The sequence continues at coordinate 1,363,124 of NW_005363687.1, forward strand.
CACGCTCACCAGACCCGAGACTAAGGAGCTGAAACCACCACAGGAACCAGTGGGAAGAACTGCTCAGTAATTGGCGAACTGCTGGAGGCTCGATGTGCACAGCTCTGCCAGCTAAAACTCCAGGGAGACCCAGTCGTGGCGGTGGTGGGGGGAGAGGGTCCCACAGTATTGTGGTATTTACTTCCAAGAGCAAAACAGACTCCCAGAGTAAATATCAGAGGGAAATCTCCCAGGCTTCTGACAGGGGGAGGGAAACAGGAATCACTTTGAAATACACCAGTGCATTCTGTTCTTCTAACAAGGCTCAACCTCAGGGTAAACTAGTTAGCTAGAGTCTAACCAGCTGGTGTTTATTAGAGCCTAACTGATCTGGGGAAGAAAATTACCCAAATCCAACCCACGCTAGTCATCCTGTCCCCCATCAGAGGGAGAAAAAAAAACCTAAAACACACTTGTTAAGTTCATCGTCCCGAGGCACAGGCTGACCGAGACCCAGTCATGGAACTACAGCATACTTCCCTTCCCCCAACACCTCCTATTGCTAAAGGCCTATTTACAAGAGTTCCTTTATGTGGTACATCATGTCTGGCTACCAAGAAAAAAAACTACAAGGTATACCAAAGGCAGAAAATACATTTCTTTCTTTCTTTTCAGCTTTATGCTTTATTGAGGAATAATCAACAAAAACACAATTTGAAGAGATAGACCAAGCATCAGAAAAAGACATGGCAGGGATGGTGGAATTATCTGACCAGGAATATAAAACAACCATGATCAATATGCCAGAGGCTCTAATAGATAAAGCAGGCAGGGTTCGGAAACAAATGGGCAATGTAAGCAGAGAGATGGAAATCCTAAGAAAGAACAAAAGAGAAATGCTAGAGATAAACCACACAGTAACACAGATGCAGAACGGCTTTAATGGGCTTATTAGTTGACTGGACAGAGATGAAGAATCTCTGAGCTAGAGGATCTATCGATATCTGTGGGGTTTTTGTTTTTTATATTGGTTTTTATCAAAAACCAAAAAGCAAAGAAAACAAAAGCTGGAATTAAACAAACCAGAGAACAGAATATCCAAGGACTTTGTGGACCAACTACAAAAGGTGTGACATATATGTAACGAGGATAGCAGCAACAGAGAAAGAAGCAGACGCAACATTTGAAATAATAATGGCTGAGAATCTCCCCAAATTAATGTCACACACTAAACCACAGATCTGGGAAGTTAGGAGAACACTGAGCAGGATAAATGCAAAAAGTAAATACAAAAATAATTAAACAACAAAATAACCCCTACAACTAGGCCAGTGGTTGGCAAACTCATTAGTCAACAGAGCCAAATATCAACAGTACAACGATTGAAATTTCTTTTGAGAGCCAAATTTTTTAAACTTAAACTATACAGGTAGGTACATTGTTATTAACTTAATTAGGGTACTCCTAAGGCTTAGGAAGAGCCACACTCAAGGGGCCAAAGAGCTGCATGTGGCTCTCGAGCCGCAGTTTGTCGACCACGGACATAGGCAAATCATTTTTAAACGACAGAAAATCAAAGATAAAGTCAAAATCCTGAACAAACCCAGAGGCAGTGGGGAGGGGGGGACACCTTGCCCAGAGAAGGACAGAGATAAGAATTACATCCACCTTCCCCTCAGAAGCCATGCAAACAGGAACAGGGCAGAGTGGGTGCTGGGACTTAGAAAGACTTGGGAGGGACATCATCACCAAGATGGCAACCTGGGTCGTTTCTGACTTCGCTCCCCCTCACAAGAACAGCTACAGCTGCTCAAGCACAAGACTCCAGAGAGAATGCTAGACATGGAGGTGAGATGGAGCAGCCCCCGCACCTTAGAGACCACGACAGAAGGCGTTAGAAGGGAAGGAGGAGAGGCTACACGGTGACCTCATCCCTCCTCCCCCGACAAGGCAGCCCCAGGTAGAGCGGTCTCCCCTGAGCCTCAGTTCCTCCAGTGGGAAAAGAGAACCCAAAGGAGAGAGTCACCGCCCCCCCCCCGTCCCCGCAGCATGTGGGTTGCCTTGTGGGGGCCCCTTCTCTCATCTCACCCAGTGGGAATTCCAGGGTAATGGAGCTCAGCGACTGGGAGCCTGGCTTGGAGAAGGGGCAGCGCGCAGGGATCTTGCCAGTCCTGGAGGCGTGAGGGGCCGCCCCAGCAAGTGGCTTTGCTCATCACAGAAGCGAATCGGGGTGCGCTGTGACCAGGAGCTCAGCAGCATGCACATGAACCACCAGAAAATTTGCTTGAAAATAAATCTGTCCATTTTATTTTTTATCTCTCCTAGGAAAGCAGGCCACCGGTGGTAAAACACTCTCTCAGTCCTTTCACAGACTTCCTTTGTACACAATTTCGATTCCGGGACATTGTGCCCAGTGCAGACACCTGTTGGCTTGTTACTGCGCTACTGGAGCAAAAACACAGCCCAGCATCTCCCCCACTGCCTGTGTTCTCTATGCCTAACCTGAGAGCCAAAGGCAGCGAACTTTACTGGTCATTGCACATTGTTACTGCCATAAACTCATGATCTCAAGCGGACATGCAAACCGGCTGGCGATCGTAGTCTGGTTCTTTCTTTGACCTGCTCTCTCACTCTCTGCAATAACTATTTTATGCCTTGTCCATGCTCATCAAATATCCCAAATAGTCTCTACAGATGTCTGGTCTGCTACTTAAAAAAATCAAATTAGAATTCTCTACCTTCCCTCTGAGAAACATACTACCATGTCTGCCTCCCTTTTCTCCCTTTACAGAAGAAAAACTACCCTCCTTGTATCTGAGCCTGATTCCTTTACCCATGCTTACAATCCTCATTCTCATGAACGTGAAGACATTTGCCTTTCTATTTGGTATATTCAACATCTATCTTTCAATTTAATGTCCCATTAAATATACTACATCAAATTATGAGCCAACAGACTTTTCCAGAGATAGCCATCTCTCTCTTCTCTCAGATGAACCCATTTCAAAATGTTTATATTCTTCACTTATCTTCATTTACCCATACTTCACTGAATTTTCAGACAAGCCATCTATCTGTCCCTATTATGAAACTAAAGCAGTTCTTTCTATGGTAACAATGTAACTAAGTTAGGTAGGTGTTTTTTAGATTTCATCATATTTCACCTCCCACCAGCTTTCAATCCTAGTGACTACCTTTTCCTTGCAGCATTCATTGTCTTCTTTTTACATTACTGACGTGTCTGGATCCAGGTTTTCGTCCTAACCCCCTGGCAACTTCTCAGACTTATTTCCATGCACCTCTTCGTCACATTGACATTTGAAATTGAGCTTCTTCCAGGTTAAAGATCAGGGCCATTTTCCTCTGACTGTATCTCGCCTAGACTACACAATATTAGTCCATGATTTCAATTACCAAAATATGCATAATTCTCCACCTCCAACCTAAACTGCTCCCCTGAGCTCCAGGATGACCTGCCATTTCCATTTCCATGTCTCAAGTTCACATTAAACTGAATATATTCAAACCCAAATTGTGAACTTCACTTTCTCCTGTAGCCTTTGACTAATGGCAGAGCATAGGCCAAATATTCTGAAGCATTTTGATACTTTCATTTTCTTCCCCCAATTTATTTCAAAGTCCTGCTGATGTTATACCCTGTACGGCTATAAGCTGCTATTGCTTCTTCTTGGGGCTACTGGAATAGATCTCTAAGAGGTTGACCCACAATGTTCATGAATAACCCCCGGTGCATTGTCTATGCTGCATTGTGCAGGATCTTTGAAAATAGAATTTATTAAAACCACCTTCTTTTTCACCTATATGTTAAAACCTTCAATGGAATTCTCTGTTGCTTAACAATGGTCTGCCCGATCTATTACCTACTGATATTTATGTTGTACTAACAGCCTTGAAATTTCTCAGTTTCTTTATATCCTTTGCACACTTTTGCTTGAATAATTTAACCTCTATCACATCCCCACTCATTTCATCTGTGTATGTGTGTGTGTGCATTTGTATAAACACACATATATTTACATGAATATATATGCATAAGTGTAGACACATGTAGATACTTTTTTCTCTTTTCCTTGTTTAAAAATTATTAAATTATTCAAGTATGGAAATAAGTACCAAAATAAGATATGATGCCACCACTCATATAATAAAGGTATCATTGTCGCCGAAACTGGTTTGGCTCAGTGGATAGAGCGTCAGCCTGCGGACTGAAAGGTCCCAGGTTCGATTCCGGTCAAGGGCATGTACCTGGGTTGCGGGCACATCCCCTGTGGGAAATGTGCAGGAGGCAGCGGATCGATGTTTCTCTCTCATCGATGTTTCTAGCTCTCTATCTCTCTCCCTTCCTCTCTGTAAAAAATCAATAAAATATATATTTTTTTAAAAAGGTATCATTGTCAAAAATGCTTAATGTCGCTCCTAAGAAAATAAAATATTAAAGTTACAATTAATGTTCATATAAACTGTTTCCAATTCCATTCTTCTCTTTTCTTTCCAAGAGGCATCCATTATCCTAAAATTTATGGTTATCCTTTCCAGCCAACTCCATAAATCCATATATATTTATTATCCACTTGTTATCTCTCTCTCTTACTCTCTCTGACTAAAACAGTAATATATTGCATTTCTTTCTGCATTTCCCAATGTTACATAAATATATTATGATTATACTTATAATTCTGTAAGATTTCACTCTGTTATATTATGATAGACAAATATCAATATGTGTGCAAATAATGTACTCATTAACACTAGACGTATTAATCTTTCCTCTATTGATGAATATTTATTGTTTTGCTTTCCTTTGATTGCTACTATAGACAATGCCGCAGTAAAATCCTTGTATATCCCCATATGCATGCACGTATGTGTTTCTCCTGAGTATATACTGAAAATTAATGGAGATTAGTGTATGCACATTTTCAACATTACTAAAGACTGGCAAATTGCTTTCAAACATGGCTGTAGGCACTTACACTTAAAGCAGCAATATTTCACTTTCCACATCTTCATATCTGTGATATTGATGGCTACGAAAAGGGACGTCACATTTAAAATTGCACTTACCTGATTACACGATTGACCATATTTTCATGAGTATTAGTCATTTGCATTTCATCTTCTTAAATGGACTCAAGCTGTTGTTTGCCCATTCGAATTTTCTTTTGGCTAGTTTGTCGTATTGATCTGTAAGTATTCTATAAGCATTCTTTCTTAATTTTTTTATTTTAAAAACATTATTTTTCAATTACAGTTTACATTCAATATTATTTTGTATTAGTTTTAGGTGTACAGCATAGTGGATAGACACTTATCTACTTTAAAAAGTGCCCAATATTCCTGGCACTATATATAATATTACATATTATTGACTATATTTCCTATGCTGTATATCCCTCTGGCTATTCGGTAATTACCAATCTGTACTTCCAGTTCCTTCACCTTTTTTTACCCAGCCCATCAACCCCTCTCCCCTCTGGCCACCATGAGTCTGTTTCTGTTGTTTGTTTGTTTATATTGTTCTTTAGATCCCACATATAAGTAAAGTCATATGGTATTTATTTTTCTCTGACTGACTTACTAGGTGTACCGGTTAATAATGCCAACTTTTTTCAATAGATGGAGTTACACATATGTTGATATATATGCGATTTGATATGTATGCTATTTTGTTGTATTGACAGCAAGCTTCAAAACTTCATATGTCAAATTTGCTGAAGATGTTAACACCATAGATATTTTTACGCTTAAAAATGTCGAATTTTGTGCCCAAAAAAGAGCATTGGAGGGAAGTTTTAATTCATTACTTTATTTTGAAGAAGAAGTTATCGTATACTTGGAGAAGCTTATGGTGAACATGCTCCATCTCAAGATACTTGTGAACACTAGTTTAAATGCTTTAAAAGTGATGATTTTGATGTGAAAGACAAAGATGTCCAGGTCAACCGAAAAGGTTTGAAGACAAACAATTACAAGCATTATTGGATGAAGATGCATGCCAAACTCAAAAACAATTTGCAGAAAGATTAAATGTTGCTCAGCAAACAATTTCTGATCATTTACAAGCAGCAATGGGAAAGATTTTAAAGGAAGGAAAATGGTGCTACATCAACTGAACGAAAGACAAATGGAAAACCGAAAAGTCATCAGTAAAATGTTGCTTCGATGGTACGAAAGAAAGTCTTTATTGCATCGAATTGTGACTGGCGATGAAAAGTGGATTTATTTTGAGAATCCCAAATGCACAAAATCATGGGTTGATCCAGGTCAACCATCAACATCCACAGCAAGGCCAAATTGCTTTGGAAAGAAGACAATGCTCTGCGTTTGGTGGGATCAGGAAG
>NW_005363687.1:1369866-1378793 GCF_000412655.1 Myotis brandtii
CAGCGGTTCTCAACCTGTGGGTCGCGACCCCTTTGGGGGTCGAACGACCCTTTCACAGGGGTCGCCTAAGACCATCGGAAAACACATCTATAATTACATATTGTTTTTGTGATTAATCACTATGCTTTAATTATGTTCAATTTGTAACAATGAAATTGGGTGTCACCACAACATGAGGAACTGTATTAAAGGGTCGCGGCATTAGGAAGGTTGAGAACCACTGCTCTAGGACCATTCATACTCTTGCAAATATTAAGATTTTGGGGGGTTTTTTATAGCCAAGTAATATTCTATTGTATATAAGTACCATAGCTTTTTTATCTAATGTGTATTGATGGCCACTCGGGTTGCTTCCATAGCTTGTGAATAACATTGCAATGAGCATAGGGGTGTATATATTCTTTTGAATTAGTTTTTTGTATAAGCAATTATTTAACTAATTTTTGGCTGTTTATGTATGCTGCAAATTCCATCTTCCAAACCATAGCCAATTTTAAAACAGCTCATGCATGTATTTGGACACATAGAAATTTTTTAAATGCAATGCCAAATTTATCAACATTTTACTTTTTTGTGTGTTTTTCTAAGAAACCTTATCCTACCATGACATTCTACTATGCTTTTATCTAAGCTTTTTAAAGGTTTCCTTTTCATATTTAGAGCACTAGTCTATGTACAGGGTGAGGTGATCTAATCTCATAATTTTCCAAATCAAATAGTCAAGTATCTGAAAGCAATTTATTAAACAGACCAGAGTTTGGCAAACGATGGTCAATGGGCCAGCTGCCTGTTTTGCAAATAAAGTTTGACCTGAACGCAGCCCTGTGCATTTGTTTACACAATGTATTGGGCTAATTTTATGCTTCAACAGCAGAGCTGAGTAATTATGACAGACACTACATGGTCCTGCAATACCTAAACTAGTTATAATCTGGTCCTTTAAGAAGAAAGTTGCCAGCCATCGGAGTAGTCAATCATTACTTTACTGTTTATAAACTATGAGTTATTACATACCAAATTCCCCTTAAGGGCTTTCTTCTGGGCTACTTACCTATAAACCCACTCATTTGCCTATATCACACTGTCCTGATTACTACAGCTTTATAACATATTTGGATACCTGATATACCAATTTACTCTTGTCTCCTACGTAATTAATTCTGCTCTAAAAACTTGATTAATGTCACTCTTCTATCTGACTATAAGATTATTCTGTTAAGCTCTGTGAGAAACAAATTAGATGTGTGTTTGCACCTGAGATGTAACATCTTTTGTGATATTGAGTTTTTCATCCATGGAATAAGATATCTCTCTATTAATATAGACCTTCTGCCCTGACTGGTGTGCTAAGTGGTTAGAACATTGGCCTTGCACTAAAGCATCGTGGTTTGATTCCTGGTCAAGGGCATGTACCTGGGTTGCAGGTTCATCCTGGTCCTGGTCAGAGCATGTGCTGAAGGCAACCAATTGATGTGTCTCTCTCTCTCTCACACATCAATGTTTCTCTCTCCCCACCCCCATTCTCCCTTCTACTCTCTCTAAAAATCAATGGAAAAAATATCCTCAGTTGGTGACTAACAAAAAAATAGGCCTTCTTTTATGTACTTTATAAAATTCTTAGTTTTCTCTATGATAGCTTTGTACGTCTTTGCTAGATTGATTCTTAGATATCTTCACTTTCTTTTCTTTATTCCTCTCCTATTTTCTTTCTCCATTTATGAGCTGCATTCTATCTTTCAGTTTATTGAATCACTCTTTAAATGTGTTCAATCTGCTATCTAAAATTCATTGACTTTTTTATATCAAGGGTTATAATTATATTTCTGGAAGTTTTATTTGATTTCTTTTAAAATATGCCTATTCTTATATTATTTCATTTTTTCTAATACCTTGCTTTATCCATTAAATCCTTTAAAGATATTTACTTTATTGTGCCTTTCAAATGGCTCTAGTTACCCACATTATGGGCATTTTAAATTTGGATCTCCTTTCTAATCCTGATCTCCTCCTGGGACTCTAATATTGCCTTCTATTATGACAAAGTTCCTACAATGGTTTTTAATTTCCTCCTGCCAGTTGTCAAGTGTGTGTGAATGTGTATTTTTTGCATTGCTATTTGTGTTATTGTTTAGAATAATTTCACAGTAGTTTCACCACCTCGAGGATTCCAGCAGCTTGTTGATATTTCAATTCTGACTCAATTCCGGTGTCTCTAGTCACCTAGAGTTCCAGGACAGAGCCAAGCTTCTCTATCACTTTGCCTTTTGTTGATTCAGCCTTCCTTCAAGGTCTCTGCCACTTTCAAAGACCCAATGGCACATGCTTCAGTCTTGTTAGTGGTAAATCCCCAGACACAATGCACTGCTGATGGTTCCGCAGATCCTTGCTGCATCAGCTCACAAGCAGGTTTTTAGGCTCCCACTTTATTTCTGCCACAGGGATTCCACAACTTTCTTTTAACATCCGTCATCTTTGTTTTGTTATTGTTGTTGTTCTTGCTCAACATTTTTATGTACTTGCAACAGGGAGTCCACATTAATTCTGGCACTGTGATGCTGGGAATGACACTGCCAGTTAAATGGGACTTGTCCTTCAAACTTCAACTGTCTCAAGGTAAGATCCCCACCCTCCGCTCCCAACCTAGGTCAGATATCCTGTGACATACTCTAATTGCACTGAAAGAAAATAGCAGAACGTGAGACATTCCTAGTGGCTGAAATGACAATAGATTTTGTATATTAACATTTTGTACAATTTATTTTTTTTAATTTTTTTTCTTTTTTAATTTTTTTATTGCTTAAAGTATTACAAAGGGTATTACATATGTGTCCTTTTTTTCCCCGCCCTTGACAATCCCCTGGCCTCCCCTACCCCCCAGTGTCTTATGTCCATTGGTTATGCTTATATGCATGCATACAAGTCCTTCGGTTGATCTCTTACCCCCTTCCCTCCTGCCCCCCAACCCTCCCTGGCCTTCCCGCTGCAGTTTGACAATCTGTTTGAATGTCAAACTTCCTGAAAAACAATTGGCAAAAGTGAAAAAAGTAATATATACACACACACACACACACACACACACACACACACATATATATATATACACAGTAATACTCCCCAAAAATCCAATAATATCAATTATTGGAAGAATTAAAATTATAATGACACTGAAAGCATTTATGTCTTATTTATATGACAACTTAAACTTCTGTGACAAAAAAGGTCTTAAAATATACATTGATAAAAAATAATTGCAAAACACATAATGATACATAAGATGTATTTATTGCCATGTAAAGTATGCATGAAATAATTCTTAAATCCCCAAATCACAAGACAATATAGAAGACATGTCATTCTCTGGTTAATAAAGCATGTCTGTATATACAAACAGAGTTGGTTGCAGGTACAGGTTGCAAGATAAGAAATTCAACTGTCATTCTATATACTTTTGTATTTTTCCCAGAGATTATACATTACTTTGGTAAGAATAAAGAAATCAGTTTTTTATGAAGCCCCCACTCTGTGAAGGGGTGTGGGTACTTTGGAGTTGGTGCAAAGAATGGGGGGTCTTGAGGAGTGGATGTATGTCCCTCTCGTGCTGTTACCAATAGCATCCATGCACTACCAAGTGACAAGTCGATAAAGTGGAAAGAAAATCCACAGAATGGGAAAAATAATTGCAAATCATATTATCTGAAGAGAGACTTGTATCTAGAATGTATAAAGAACTCCTACAATTCAATAATGAAAAGACAACTCAAACATTTACAAAGGATTTGAGTAGACATTTCTCTAAAAAGGATATACAAATGGCTATTAGCACATGAAATAACACTCAACATCATTATTCTTTAGGGAAATAAAAATCAAACCACAACGAGATACCACTTCACACCCATTACGAGGACAATTATTAGAATCCTCATTCATTGCTAGTGGGAATTTAAAATAAAGCAGTTCTACAAAATGTTAAATGTAGAGTACTATATCACCCAGTAATTCCACTTCTAGAAAAGAAATAAAAACAAGCAAATGTGTTTGCTCAAATTCATAGCAGTATTCATAATTGCCAAACTGCTTAAACAACTCAAATGCCCATTAACTGATGAATGGATAAACAAAATGTGGTCTATTTGTACAATGGAATATTAATAAATAATAAAGATACATGCTATAACATGAATGAACATTGAAAACATTGTGCTAAGCAGAGGAAACCCATCACAGAAGCCCAATATTGTATGATTCTATATTCATGTAAAATGTCCAGAATGGCCCTGGTGGGCCGGTGGCTTGGGTGTCATCCCTTGCACTAAAAGGTTGCTGGTTTGAATCCAGGTCAGGGCATGTGAGCTCCTGGGTTATGGGCTCCATCCCTGGTGGAAGTGCACAGGAGGCAGCCCATCAATGTTTCACTCTCACATCAATGTTTCTCTCTGTGTGTTCCTCTCTCTCTAAAAAAAAATCAAAATCAATAAAAATATTTTTTAAATGTCCAGAATAGGCAGATCTTTAGAGACAGAAAGTAAATTAGTGGTTTCCTGGGGTGGGGAGTGTGGTGAACAATGAGTGACTGCTAAGAGGTATGGAGTTTCTTCTCAACCTGATGAAAATGCTCTATATTTATATTGTGATGTATACATAATTCTGCAAATATACAAAAACCACTGAATTACATGTAATTTAAGTGAGTGAATTACATGTGTGTGAATTATATCTCAATAAAGTCTTTTGTTTTAACCAAAGAACTATGAGCAATATCCTGTTCAAAGTATTCAGTACCTTGTGAATTCAAGACAGGTAGACCACAAGAGCTTACCCTGTAGAGAAAACATTCAGTTCTCTCCATGTGCACAAATTGGTAAAGGGCCACAGGCTGCTACTGTCGGAGGAAGTAAGGGTGGAAGGAAGGTCCCCCATCGTAGGTGCTAAGCTAGGTGATCTAATCTCCACCAAATCGCCCCCACCGTAAAGCCACTGCACATTATATAACCATCTAATATACTCCAGTGCCTTTCAGGGTGTAAATAAAACGTCACTGGACTGCAATTATCTCTCAATTCGGGAAGCCCAGGAATTCCTACACGCGGAGGACTGAGCCTTATCCATCACTAAAATTTCTTTGATCTGTAAAACGCAACATATGCTCAACTGTTGCTGTTAGGAAATAAGAGTGAATTTATCAGGATGTTCCAAAGAGATCCAAGGGACTATTTGCAGGTCAGAGCATTATTTTCACCATTTACTGAAAGAGGTAACTAAAGTTCAGATGCATTAAGTTATTTATCCAAGACCAACTAATGTGATGCAGAGTAAAGAATGAATCTCAAATCAAATGTCTCACTTGTGAGGAAAGAGTGCATGGGGACCTGTGGTTCTCATAATGTGCCTCCTGGGTTAGTAGCATCAACAACACCTGAGAAATTGTCCAAAACGGAAATTCTCAGACTCCAGCCAGGCACAGGGAATCAGACATTTTGGGGGCAGGGCTCAGCAGTCTGTTGGAGCAAGCCTTCCACATGCTTCTAACAGACTCTAAAGTTATAGAACACTCACATAAACAAAATCAATATCTTTAACACTTACTTACAAAGTAAGATATTAAGAACATCCCACTTTCCTTTACATTTATTAAGCCCTTGAGCTATCCTTCCAAGGAATAGCACCTTTTTCTAAAGTGAAAAATTATATACATAGACAGTTTCCTATTGATGTTTGTGTTAGGTTTAATTAAGCTATAAAATTACAAAGAAAATTCAGTGAGTCTCCTCGTTTGTATCGAGAACTGAGACAGTTCTGGGCAGCTGAACGTTATCAGGAGAGAGCACTCCCTCCCACCCTCAAAGTGAGACTTGTCCAAGTTTTTAAGCCTGGGCCTAGAGTTAGCGTTATCAGGAGAGAGCACTTCCCACCACCCTCAAAAGTGAGAGACTTGTCCAAGTTTTTAAGCCTGGGCCTAGAGTTAGGTACAATACACCCATGCCAAAAGCTTCAAGCCTCCATTTTAGAAGGAATTATCTTTTAGGTTTCCAAGGAAACAGAGAAATTTCAGGTTTGAATCTGACTTGTGCTGAATTGAATTCTAAATATCATCAGGTTCTATACCCGAAGGCAAAAGGTTAAAAATAGTGTATCCCATGTTGGCCACCATAGGAGAAGACAAAATAACAGGTAAGTACACCAATTTGCCAACTGCACAAATTCTCCCAATTGCATTGCATAATTTTAAAGAATGAATTATTTCCGATCACTACTTCCACCCATGAGTTAGCTGGAGTGAGAGAAGCAGGTTCCCAGCATTTAGAAAGTCGTGCCTCAGAGAGATTCAAGTGCACAATTAAAAATACTTTTGAAAGAAGCCCACAGAGCATCTGTTAGGCAGTAATCCAGTTTCTAAGTAATTCATGGATGACACCAGGGCCAATATATGTGTGCATATGTGCCAGTGTATATAGTGTGTACACGTGTGTGTGTGTGTGAGTGTGTGTGTGTGTGTGTAAAATAATAAACTGGATATAAATTGCATCCATTAAGAATTTCTCACATGAAAATAAAATCTAAATTGAAGAGAAAACAAAAAATGCCCTGGAGCCTTATATTTTAAAAAAGTGATAAAGTCAGCCATACCACACATCTCCATAAAAAAGCATATAATTCTGGCTAACTGTACTGAATGTGGCAGACCACAAAACAAACGTGTATAAGATTGAACCTTAAAATAGCAGCAATGATCACCAGTAAAAATTGATCCTATGACTATTCAGTTAAGAGAGAAGAATAAAAAGCATTCACAATAATAGAGTATTTTGTCTTTTCATTTTTAAAGCAAAGCCTCCACTTAATAATGCATTGTATTGCTTAAAGGCCCCTCTCCCATTTATGAAATATTTAAGTAGTTGTACATATTTTTAAATGAATAGAATTTACATTTAGAGCATTTTGGGGTTTACAGAAATATAGAGCAGAAAGTTCCCAGATACTCCTTCCATCTCAGCACTCAATTTGCCCTATTAGCAACATCTTGCATTGATGTAGTGCGTTTATTACAATTGATGGACCAATGTTTATACATTATTAACTAAATCCATACTTTACATTATGATTCACTCTTTATGTTTTATATTCTCTGAGCTTCGCTACATGTATAATAACATATATTCATCATCCCTGCATCATACAGAGTAGCTACACTGTCCTAAAAATCCCCGGGGCTCCACTTCTTTGCCCCTCAATACCCCTCATCTCTCCCTGCCCCTGACCCTCTGGCAAACACTGATCTTTTTCCTATCTCCATAGTTTTGCCTTTCCCAGAATGTCATATAGTTTGAATCATAAAGTATATAATCTTTTCAAGTAGGCTTCTTTTTACTTGGTAATATGCTTTTAAGATTCATCCATGTATTTTGTGGCTCAATAACTCATTCCTTTTTATCCCTGAATAACATTCCATTATATGGCGGTACCAAAGTTTCTTTCATTTAAAAAAAAATTGACTTTTAGAGAGAGAGGAAGGGAAATGGAGAGAGAAGGAGAAACTTCGATGTGAGAGAGAAATCAATCCATCCATCCATTAATTGGCTGCCTCCTGCATGCCCCCTACTGTGGATTGAGCCCACAACTTGGGCAAGTGCCCTGACAGGAAAGTGAATGGGCAACCTTTTGGTGCACGGGATAACACCCAACCAACTGAGTCATACTGGCCAGGGCCCAAAGGTTCTTTATCCATTCAGCTATTGCTTCCAAATTTTGAAAATTATGAATAAAGTAATCTATAAATAATAATGTACAAATTTTCTATGGACTCTTCATCAGTTATAAAATTATATTTTAATCAGCACACAATTTTGAAAAACAAAAAACAAAACTTTGTATCTCAAAGTCTCTTCATCTTTGTTTTCCATACCAGATCCATGAAATGTGGTCCTCCAACTGAGGAAGAGAGGGAAAGAAGAATCATAGAAGCTTATGATTAGCAGGAACATTGATGGTCATTGGAGTCAGTTCCTGTGCCCCCGTGCCCATGCTTGGATTCTCCTACATATCTCTTACGTTCATATGGCTTCTGCTGACTATACTGTTCTTGATTGACATGCTATAGATTTTTTAAGTTTACTTTTTGGATGGTACCATCTGAATTTCTATTGCTTAGGGCAACACAAGAATAGTAGACTTAATCACCTTCCTGGGAGCCATGTCACATTTTGACAGTTCCTTCAAACTTTCATCTTAGGATATGTTTCTGAGCCTTTTCATTAATATGATCCATTCATTATCCTAGTTCAAGTGTATGTCAAATTTTCACACCAGTCCTACCTAAATGCTATTAGTCCTACAGGTTAATTAGACAGGATGCAATGATAAAATCTCAAGTTTTTCATTGATTTTAATACCAAAATCTAGCTATGAATATGGTATAACGAACTCATTGTCTATATGTTCATGCTTGTTATTTGTGTTGTCTAGTAGAAATATTGACTTATATAGACACAATCTTAAAACCTTTGCAAGAGACTTTAAGGATGCTGTTGAATGAAAGTTAAGGATGGGGGCGGGAAACCTTAAGATATCTCCCATTTGAATTATTAACCAAATTGCAAAATTCCATAGCAAATTTCTTTTATGAAAGATAAAAAAATCACAAAAAGTAAAGAATAAAAAGTGAAACCCAGAAAGCCATGAGAGGGATTAAAATCACAACTACTATATTATTACAACGGAGGCAGCTTCCCAGACTGGAAAACCAGAAGAGTAAATCTATATATTAGGATAAAAGTTCTGGATATTCTTCCAATTAAACATTTAAAATATATGCAACAAATACACACAGAAAAAAAGAGAAAGATGGAGACAAACCAAATATACAATATGTACAAAATGGAGAAAAAAATTAGAGAAAATAAAACTTCCCTGATCTAAAGTCAAAGGAT
>NW_005363687.1:1387079-1388772 GCF_000412655.1 Myotis brandtii
AATTCCATAAGTATTCAGAAAGAAAAATCTCACAATATTTACAAATAAATATCAGTTACAATTAAACCTCTCCTCTGTAGTAAGGATGTAGTGTTGTTTTTGGAAACCAGCTCCTAAAATATCTAAATCCTGCTTTCAATATAAGGCTTTCTCTGTCTAGATCTCCAAGGAAAAAATAGGCATAGAAACAAAGAAAAGCAAAGGAAAGGTGCATTACTTATCTGGCTTTGACCCCAAACTGCAATTTAGAACTCTGTAAACTAGGCTGGACGCTGCAGCCTCTTTTCATCTGAGCTGTATCTCCTGGCATTGCCTTGAACTGACTCTGGTCCAATTGCCTTCACCTCCAAGCCCAGGCCAATAGTGGACATTGCCCTGCAATGTAGGGAAAAGCCAAATAATACAAACTCAACAGTGAGACAGCCAGGATAGGACAAACAAGAACAGGATAGTTTGCTCCTGTGCTTTGAGGAAGATTAAAGCTGCTTGCCTCACATCCTCCTTTTTTAAAATTTATTTTTACTGTTGACAGTATTACATATGTTCCCCATTTTTCTCCCTTTTGCCCCCTTCCCCCCACCACCCGGCCCATTGCAACACAGGCTTTCACCACACTACTTTCTGTGTTCATTGGCTATACATCTATGCATATAAATTATTTGGTTAATCTCTTCCCATCCCCCTCCACCCCTTCCTTCTCAGTTCTGTCAGCCTGGTCCATGCATCCATGCTCTGGACCTATTTTGTTT
Source organism: Myotis brandtii (assembly GCF_000412655.1). Lineage (NCBI taxonomy): Eukaryota > Metazoa > Chordata > Mammalia > Chiroptera > Vespertilionidae > Myotis > Myotis brandtii. The sequence goes on from NW_005363687.1 coordinate 1,387,829, forward strand.
ACCAGTTTATTTTGTTCATTAGATTCCACATATAAGTGAGATCATGTGAAACTTGTCTTTCTCTAACTGGCTTATTTTGCTCAGCATAATAATCTCCAGGTTCATCCATGCTATCACAAAGGATAAGAGATCCTTTTTTTTAATAGCCACATAGCATTCCATTGTGTAAATGAACCACAGCTTTTGTATCCACTCATCTACTGATGGGCACTTAGGCTGTTTCCAGATCATAGCTATTTGTAAATAATGCTGCTATGCACATAGAGGTACATATATTCTTTCTGATTGGTGTTTCTGGGTTCTTAGGATATATTCCCAGGGTGGCATCACTGGGTCAAACACAGTTCCATTTTTAATTTTTTGAGGAAACCCCATACTGTTTTCAATAGCACTTGCTGTTTGTTGATTTATTGATGTTAGTCATTCTGGCAGGTGTGAGGTGATACCTCATTGTGGTTTTAATTTGCATATCTTGGATGATTTCTGATGGTGAGCATTTTTTTGTATGTCTCTTGTTGTATGTTGTCTTTGGAGAAGTGTCTATTCAGATCCTTTGCCCATTTTTAATTGAATTGTTTGTCTTCCTTTTGTTGCGTTTTATGAGTTCTTTATATATTTTGGAAATTAACCCCTTATCAGATGTATCATTGTCAAATATGTTCTCCCTAATAATGGGTTTCCTTTTCATTTTCAGGATGGTATCATTTGCTGTGCAGAAGATTTTCAGTTTGATGTAATCCCATTTGTTTATTTTTTCCTTTGTTTCTCTTGCCCTAGGAGATGTATATGTAAAAATTCTGCTACCTACCTGAGATGTCTGAGATTTTATTGCCTATGTTTTCTTTTAGAATTTTTATGGTTTTGTGATTTTTATTTAAGTCATCCATTTTTAGTGTATTCTTGTGTATGGTGTAAGTTGGTGGTCTAGTTTCATTTTTTTTTTT
>NW_005363687.1:1388918-1412948 GCF_000412655.1 Myotis brandtii
TTTAAATTTTTGGAGTGCTTGCTCTAGATCTGTGAAATATACTGGTGGTATTTTAATAAGGATTGTGCTGAATCTATAGATTGCTTTGGGCCCACCTCAGCCAAAACACCAGGTGAGTACAATTCTTTGGAAAAGGTACAGACTAATTCAATAGCTTCTTCTTATACTGTGGGCCAGTGGGTTTGATGAATTTAGAGCTGCACTCCTCCTCAGAGAGGGTATGTGAGGGAAGGATGGGTGGAGTTGAGTGGGCTTGTGCATTGTCTCTTCCTGGGAGTTTAGTGATAATGGATTCCATGACTTATGGTCTTTGTTTAGCTAAGAAAACTTTCATTTTTTCTTTAGAAAAAGAAGGCAATGATACCCAACACATAAGTTGTTTGTAAGAAGTATGTACCATGTATGTAAATCCCTACAAGCCATTCTTTGAATGTAGTAGATGACAGAAAAATGATTGCTTCATTTCCCACTTCAGTAAATATTATTTGTTACATTTCTTACTTTTCACCATGTGTCATAGTATCCATTCCTTAGTATATTGTAAAATATATGACAGTAGTTGTCATGGTCATATATTATACAGTATACTAAGGAATGGATATACAAATACCTAAATAATGGAATGAAATATACACTCCTAAGTACTATGCAGTCAGAAGGGAACTGTAGTACAATTAATAAAAGAGGGAGTTAATTTGGATCACATGGAATGGATGAGTCATATTTTTCTATTATGTGCCATACCACCCCAAAATGAGGTATTATTTGAGCATGGAAACAATCTTTAGAAGATTCAGCTGAGGGGACATCTTGGAGCTGATAACCTGTGAGTTCAAGATAACATCTAAGAGGATGCAAAATTAACCCTGAATCAACTATTATGTGGTGCTGTTTTCACTAAAGACAGACTATATAGGTGCCAGAATTGAGGACCGTAGGCAGCACTTACCAGCACTCCTATGGATTTACTTCGGGAATTTGTGCTTTCTATCCTCCAACTCTGGATTATATAGTCTAGAATTTCTGGGTTCTAGAAGAGAAATTATTGCACCAGGGACACAGCAAAATCCAATAAACTTTAAGCTAGAGGTGCCATAACTTTGGGCTCCTTTTGCTGAGACCATCAGGACAGGAAAGCAGTCACCATCCTGGCAGATGTAATTGATCCTAATCATCAAGAGGAGATATGCATTTTTGTACCCATTGTGGAAGGAAAGAATACATTTGGCTATCAGGTGGTCCACTTTCTTGTTTAATTGTGATGGTGAATAGACAAATATAGCAGTTTGATCGGATTATAGCCCCTGGGAGATCAGAGGAATGAAGGTCTGGGTTACTCAATCAGGCAAGCCTCTTAAGCCTCCACAACTTCATTGCCAAGGGTGAAGGGAATCTAGATGAGCTGTAGAGGAAATAAAAGATGAGTATTAGTTATATCCCCAAGACCAATTACAGTGATGGGGACTGTAGCTCATTCCTCTAAACTTTTTTTAGGTTTCCCTAGAATACCTGCTCCCAGCTGCAGTGAGCATATTATATAACACTAGAGGCCCGGTGCACAAAATTCATGCATGGGGGGTGGGGGGGCCCTCAGCCCAGCCTACAATGACGCCAGCATCCCTCACCCCAGCCTCTGGCCCAAGGCCCCTGCCCTCCCACCACGCAACCAGGGTGGGGACGCTGGGCTTGCGTCGCTGCGAGCTCAGCGTCCCTTGCCCTGGCCTCTGGCCCGAGGCATCTCCCCTACCACCGCGTGGCCGGGGCTCATCCCCTCCCACTGCTCAGCCAGGATGGGAACACTGGGCTCGCATCGCCAGGGCGATGCTGCCAGTGTCCCACCCCGGCCACTATAGTCACCACCATCTTTGTCGCAGAGTGATGGTTAATTTACATATTGCTCTTTTATTAGATAGGACTAGTGGCCTGGTGCATGAATTCGTGCCCATTGAAAGGACATTAATTAGAAAAATATTTTAATATTGCTATTCACCCTTTCTCTATAATAGAAGTGTCAACCAAATTCACGATCAACAATGACAGATCGAAACACACCCGTGTGATTGGTGCCAGTGAGAGCTTTATATGTATGGCGCATGTGCAAGTCAACTTAGCCTTTTATAGATATAGAACAAACTTGCTTAATTAAACCTGCTTGCTGATTTAGCTAAACTTCTCTCAGCCCAGTGAAGCACCTCAACTTCTCTTTCAGGTAATTGTCAGCAACTCGGCAGTAAATATCAACACGAAGCAGATTATTATTGCAGATCACAAAGGGAGAACAAAGGGTAAAATATTTAACTGCAGCAGTGTTTGACTATATTCTGTTCAGTGAGAAAACCTGAAGTCATTTTCAAGGTCCACCATTTCTTACTTCTTTTCAGTTGGGTCAAGTTGCTAAGCTTTCTAAATCTCCATTTTCTGGCTAATGAAAAGAAAATAGGATTCCACCAAGTCTCCTATCTATCTACTCCAGGACTTCTGAGACGATCAAATGAGATGAGGCACCGGAAAACACTTCACAGACATTTGGTTACAGTGTAAAGTGTTTCCACCTAAGGCTAGTTGTCACTAGAGAAAGCCAGGTGTTGCTACTTGATGTCATTACCCAGACAGTTGGACACTTAGCATATTAGCCTTTACAGACATTTGTTACAGTGTAAAGTGTTTCCTGGGCTGAAGAAACTGCAAGGAGGCTAGTCATCACTAGGGAGAGGAAGCGAGTGTTGCTACGTGAAGTCATTACCTAGACAGAGGGAAGGACACTTAGCATATTAGCCTTTTATATAGATAGATACGTGAAACCAAGTGGCACAAAGAATGGAATGTTAAGGATGTCATGATATGCCACCCAGATCTCCCATATAGGACCAAGACACTCATTCCTCCAGCTGCCAATCATGTTGGTTGCATATGCCTCACAGCTCAGTCCTCTCCAGAAATTGCCTATGGACAAAATGAGCTGCTTCAATCAAGGTTAATTCCTCCCCAGGCAACCCATATCCATTGCTTCAATTCAGGACAACTACAAATTTTGATAAACTCAAAAGCTCTCCATGGAATCAACTGAAGATTCTCTTGAGTCTGCATCACAACCCAACTTCTTCCTCTGCCCAGTGTTTCTTCCTTTAGTCTATCACAGGTATTCTTCCCAAAGCACTACCCAATAAGCTTATTGCATACAATTCCATCTCCCAATCTGTTAAAGGAAGCTGACTTAAGAAACATATGTTGCTAGATTCCATTGAGAAACTCTCTAACACTGGTGCATCAATATAAACATCTATAAATCTTTCCACAAGTCCTCATTACTATGCTTATATTTAGAATGCCACCAGTCATTTACATGTGCCAAGCACTTAATAATATATCATTAAAAGAGCAAATTCATGTACCATGAATATAATGCTTTGAGTTTACATTTGTGTTTAAAAGCTAATAAATGTCAAAGTTAAATCTCTTGCAAGAAAATTTATTTGTTTATGTCAACCATAAGGTATGTATTAGAAACCATGATCAACTATGTTAAACAATCCCATGATTTTTCATATGTTCTTGTAAAAATTCAGAGAACATGTGGCACAATATAATCCATCATAAATTACCTGATACAATAATTCTCTAACTTTTTTTATTATGGTATTAGCCTTTTTATCTAGGACACTGCAAGGAACTCATATGAGTAAATCATGGTGCCCATGAGTTTCTTACATTTCTATATTTTTTATTCTCTAAAGGCCAATGCTCACCCTACTGCATTCTATAATGAAATGAATGTTGTGTTTTTTCCAATACAAAGCATTATCATCCCAGACATTTGCCTCTCTCATTTTCCACATCCCATCAGTCATCAATTCTCTTAATCTGCCTCTTTTTTGAAAAAAATATATTTTATTGATTTTTTATAGAGAGGAAGGGAGAGAGATAGAGAGTTAGAAACATCACTCTTAATCTGCCTCTTTAATGTGTCTCAAATCTTTTTCTCCTTCTCCATTCCTATTGACATAACATCAATTCAGATCTTTATTCTTTGAGCACCTTTACACTAATATCAGTCTCCACTGTGGGCTTTACATACAGCCAATGATAGCAGCTCGAACCTCTTTCCACATAACTTCATCTCTTCCACTCTCCTAATACCTAATTCTCCAATGATATCTAATCTGCCTCTTTAATGTGTCTCAAATCTTTCTCCTTCTCCATTCCTATTGACATAACATGAATTGAGATCTTTATTCTTTGAGCACCTTTACACTAATATCAGTCTCCACTGTGGGTTTTACATACAGCCAATGATAGCAGCTCGAACCTCTTAACTACTCTTTCCCTTGAAATTCATCTCTTCCACTCTCCTAATACCTAATTCTCCAATGATATCAGGAACATATTTTAAAATCAGAAATCTCAACTGTTATTTTCCTACTTAAAATCCTCAATTGTATTTATGTTAGGGTAAATTCTTTATCATAGAATAAATGACCTGACTTTTCTCTCCTTTTTTTAACATCTTCACCTACTGTCTTCCACATATTATCTCTCTGTTAAGCTATACTCAATACTTATAGCTTTTATAAATGCCACATGTTAGTTTTTTACTCTTAAAAGTAATTTATTTTAAAGTAGACAAACTGTTAATTGTAAAAATAGTAATGTAACATGCTCTTTTATACTCCCACAGATTTCCCCCTATTTACCACCTCCTATCCTCTTAATAATTTTAAGTATCCAATTTTACTCAGGCATCATTTCTTCAGTGTGTCTTCCCTAAGTCACATTTTCTCTATAAACCTGCCAATTGCTTGCTGTGTTTGTTGCCATGTTGCCCTATATTCAGTATTAATTGCAATAATTTGCTTCCATGCATTTATTTATGTTCCTTTTTAATGTACTCAGACACAGGGGTCTTATCTGTATTTCTAGAGTCTAGCATAGTTTTAACATATTGTTAATATCCAAAAGCTATGAGTTTAATTAGATTGGATTGGATTGGGTTGGGTTCAATTGCAATGGACTGAACTAAACTGAATAGAAACATTTAGGATTATTGACAATAGCCCAATAACCATATGGGCAATATCTCTTTCCTAAACTTCATGTCAAAAAAATTATTTTATTCCTTAGTATACCTCTTTAGAGACTCCATGAAGCAGGTGAGGGGACAGTCATAAAGAAGAATCCCAAATTTTGCTCAATTGGCTAATAATTTCATTCTTTACATTCAACAAGTTGGTCATGTTTTAACTGTCTGAAGTAGAGGCTAGGCTTTGAACACTGTAGAAATTAACAAGTATCAAGAGTCAAGGATGTTAGAAAAGGTGTTAACCCTATTGCTGTAGAGTTGTTGTTTATTTGTTAGTTTTATTCCAAGAATCCTCAATATATACTCTTATTATTCCTTCACTCTCTTGAGGGAAAATTCATATGAAGACATACGTTTCAATTAAAAAGTATCCTGGGTTTTTTTTCTTCCTGTACTGCTAATCTTAGGTTAACTAAATATTGTTAAATTCATTGACTACAATAATGCCCATAAAAGATAAATTTAATATGATATTTGAGAGAAATACACAATGTAATGTTAAAATAAAGCTTCATCTTTGAGTATCCCAGTACATTAATACAAAGGTTTTTCAAATTATGAGGGTTTTTTATATTGCAATAAAAACTACTTTCTCTTTTGGATGATTACTTTACACATAAGCACAAGTGGATGATATTGATGGAAAACAGTAATTAGAAGCACTTAGAAATGAAAAGAACCAGAAAAAATAGTATGTTTCACAGCAAGTAGAGTCTTTGAAGAATCTTCAAGTTAGTTAACAACGGGTGGGGGAAATGAAAAACAAGAAGTGAGCTTTTCACCTATTAAGTAGGAAGCATTGGTTTGAGAAGAAAATAAGATAGTATTCTCCCACTTAAATGTGTTTATCAGACATTCTCTACATCTTTTGCACATAAACCAGTTCTCTTCTGAGAGATTAAAAGATTGTAGAAGTGAATAGAATGGTGGTTACCAGAGCTATGGGGACAAAATTGGGCATGGGGCGATATTGATCTAATGTACTATAGTTAACATTACTGTATTGTATACTTGAAATTTGCTAAGAGGGTAAATTGTAAGTGTTCTCACCACAAAAAAATGTAAAATGAATACTATAAGATGATAGATAGAATTAGCTTGTTGTGATTACTTCACTATATATATCAAATTATCAAGTTGTACAAATTAAACATATATTTTTTTTAATTGTCAATTATATCTAAGTAAAGCTGAGGAGAAAAATAAATAAATACAAAATAAATAATTAAATAAAGCAATGTAAACCCATCACCAATCTTAGAAAACTAATTTAAGACATGTGACCAAAAGTAGGCATGCCTCTAGATTTATCTTTGGCTGTTTTCTTTCCCCCCACTTATTCTTGTCCTTTGCTGAGAAACTCAACTTCATAGATTTGCCAATATCATCCAGGTTAGTCTTCCTGTCCTGATTTGTTTTCTAAGCTTTGGCATCAAATACTAACTCTCTACCTGACCTCTGCTATTATATATTCCATCATCAATGTTTACTGTAATCTATTTCAAAGAAAAGAATCTATATTCATTACAGTTAGTAATACCTAAGCTCAACAAACACAAGATAGCATTAAATAACTTTGAAATTAATTTCATTTTCATATTCAAAGTCTGAGGTAACACTCTCTCTTTGGCAAAACTTTAATGACGCTCCCCTGAGCCCTCTTCTTGGCCTATGAGAACTACGAACTCTCAGCACAAAACCCCCCCACTAGACACCTGAACAAAGACTAGCAGGATTTTAAGCAGCTCAAGGCTGTGTTCCTGGACTGAGCCAGATCTGTTAAGTTCCTGCTGGGAAAGTTGCAGCCTGCTGAAAGAACTTACTGTTTGTTCCAACTAAGCCTGCAAATACAGACCCAACACCTACCTTACCTAACAGTTCTCAAAAATCAACCTCCCCCAACTTCTGTAATTTCTCTACTCTCCTGATTCTGTTCAAGACCCCCTCATTCCTTCTCTCTAATTCTTCATTTTCCCCTTAAAACTCCAGTCATTTCTTCCCAGATTGGATTTGATTTCAATTGTCATTGAAGTCTCCCTCTTTTACTGCAGTACCTGAATAATATCTGTCATGTTGGCTTTAACAAAAGTCTGGCTCTGTTTCTTTTTGACAGAGGTTGCGGCTGCAGAACTGATTGGCAAGGCACCAGGTCAGGAATTTGTTTTCCTTCTCCTTTGTTCCTCTGCTATGCATGACTTCCAATCCCAACACCTCACAGGATAAGATGCCTGCTACAATTCCAGCTATGATGGCTGCATGTCAGCCAATTAAAAGGAAGAGGAAAGGAAGATAAAGAATGCCCTTTAAAAAGGTTCTTGGAAGCTACACGAACCACCTCTGCTATATAGTCACATTTAGCTGCAAAGATGTTAGCAATAAGTAGACTTTACTCTAGGCAACCTATGCTCTGCAACAATAAGGGGTTTATTATTATTGGAAAAAAGGAGAGAGTAAATATTAGGCAACACCTAGCATGCTCCACCACACTACTTCCCAAATTGCTTCTCTTGATTTAATCACTTCTATTGATATGTTTTAATCATCAGAGTCAAACTTGGAACCTATGATTTTGCCTTAGTCAACTTTGACCTAATGCCTAAAATGTTATTATAGAATTATTATTTTTGTACCTAGTTTTGAATTTCAATTTTGATTTCCTCATTAATCCAAAGTTATGCAGGAAAAAATACACATTTTTCTAACAATGTTCTCATCATAAACCTACTTTTCATAAACCTACTTTTCCTCATCTTAGATTTTCCCCTTCATTCCTTAAGTCATATGTCTTCTCAAATATCACCGAAAATGCATTTTTTTCTTAAGTTTCTTGGGGTAAGTAGAGTAAATATGGTTTTACCTCTGTTCTTTATAATATGAAATCTATATGCAATTCTGATTTGAAATGGATTGGGTCAAAGATTTTGCAGGTTATATTTTATAGATTTTAGTGTAAATCAGAGTGAGAAGGAGAATGTTGATATGTCTAGAGATTTTACTATGATAGAGCCTCTACTAAGCCTTTCAATTGTTTAAAAGGACTTGAATTTGCACCAGATATCTTTAAAATATGCTCTTTTCTTTATTTATTACTTTAATCTTTATTGTTGAAAGCAGGAGTCCTCAAACTACGGCCCGCGGGCCACATGAAAATACAAATGTTGTATTTGTTCCCTTTTTGTTTTTTTATTTCAAAATAAGATTATGTGCAGTGTGCATAGGAATTTGTTCAGTTTTTTTTAAAACTATAGTCCGGCCCTCCAACGGTCTGAGGGACAGTGAACTGGCCCCCTGTTTAAAAAGTTTGAGGACCCCTGGTTGAAAGTATTATATATGTCCTCCTTTTCCCCCCATTGACCTCTTCTAGCCCACCCCACCCCCACCACAGGTGCTTTCAGTTGCTTCTGCTCCCAAGAGGATCATAAACACCTCTCAAGTTATTATCCGTTTTATTAGCAAAATACCTTGAAATTATACTGTGAATGTAAAAGGTGAGGTCTATAGAGTGTGTCCAAACAAGTAAATAACTAAGTTGCTTAGCTAAAAAAAAATGGCTTTTTGCTGTGTGGGAGAGCAAAGAAGTGAGGAAAGTCAGCTGAGAAGGATGGAGAGAGAGGGGACAAGCACTACAAAGAAACTTCACAAGAAGCATCAGCACCTGAAAATTTTAGAACAAGAAAATGTTTAAAAGCATGGGTGTCAATTTCTGCCATCTAATCCCTTCCTCTTCCATTGAAGCTTTGCTAAAATCTGCTACCTGCAAGGTCCCATAGTGAATGTGTTATAAGGAAATCAAGGACATTATTCCACATTCTTCCTTTGGGTTGTAACATAGAGAAAGAGATGTGTGGTTCAGAATTCACAGACACAGGAAAGCAGGACTGGAGGTGACCACATGAGGCTGTGCTTCTAGGAATTCATGCATATCCTGGCAAGAACACAGTCTTTCCACCAAAAGGAGAGGGGATATAGGGAGGATAAATAATGGTGAGAGAAAATTAAAGAAGAAATAAAATAAAAATTAGGACAGTGAATTCACATACATTTTCAATAAATGTCATGGATTCTCACTCATATGGCATCATCCTTAAGGTCCTACACTCTCAGTATTCCTACCTTTCTAGACATGCATTCACGTCAATAAAAGTTTGAGAGGAATTAAGGAACCAAAGACTTTGAATGCTAATAACATACTTCTCAAAGCCTTTGAAATTTCCCCCTCACCAACTGTTCCACAATTTACCTTTTCTTCTAGATCCCGACTGCCATCTCTCATCAAAAGGCTAAGATGGGCTAAAAGAAAAAATTTACCATATTCTTCTGTTCCTTCCATTCCTGCATACCCTGGGTGAAACTGCCCTTTACATGTGCTAATTACAGACAGTTCATTTTTGTTTCTTTGTTTCTTACTATCCAGTCTCATCAGCAATATATTTTGTAGGAAATCTGCCAAATTCCTGACTCGGGGGTGCCAAGCTTCCACACAACACAGGATTGACAGAGTGTGCTTCCTATTTTAATATTTATTTGGTCATTTCAGAGAGAAAGACTTTGAATGCACAGTCTAAATTACTGTGGGAAAAGGAAATCTAGTTTTTCTGAAGAGAAGTAAACTCTAACCAGAGTTACTCTTGGTCACTTGGCCTCGCTCACATTAAACTTTTTCTTCCTAATATACCAGTATATGACTCATCCAAGGCTTGCAGAAGTTGTCAGTAGATCTCTACCTGGTCTTCTAAGCACTAGACGCTCCTTTCCTGAATCTTGTCATAAACATAATCTTTTAATGCTCTTTTTATTTCGTCTCTCTCCTCTCAAACACCACTGAAAACTTCCATGAGAACACAAGCTTTGGTAATGCTTCCATTGAGTTGCAAATGGAAATATTCATGCCAAGGAGACCTATGACCCAAGGGCTAATCAGACAACGTAGTGTTTCTATGGAATTATACTCTCAGATGCAGGAGCTCTGCAGAAACGCAGTCATAGGCTACAGTCAAGAGATTGTAGTGGAAAGGGATAGAACGGATTTAGTCAGAAAGTGAGCATCTTGTTGCAATGAATGTTTGCTAACATCCTTAAAGCCTCACATCCTCCTCTTCCCTTTGTGCCCCACATCTGGCCAATCGGATACAGCAGCCTCGGCGCAGCCTCATTCAGCATTGGTGAGCATTTAAGTCACACAAACCCCTTCCCATGTGGCAACATTCAGCTCAGGCCCATGCCCCAACCATCGAAAACCCCAAGCTGTCTCCTTTCATTTTAGTTTAAAACCATATTTAGACAAGCTCTGCAGGGCTGCCCTGCTCTCTCCATAGAGCCTCATTATGTAATTATTTACATAAAGTTTTTCATACATTTTGGTGTGTATGTGGTATCATTAGTCTTGCTATTCAAACCAATTTGGGGATGGAGGGTCCATGTTCCAATGGCATGGCTACAACATTAATAAAAAGTAATAATATTCTTGGCCACAGCCCAGAGAACAGCCACAGTGAACAACCTCACAAAGGCAATGCTTACGCAGTGACACACGCCTCCACCCCACCATACACTGAACACCAACAGTGCAGGCGAGCGATTGATCATTAGTCAGCAGGTTTAGAAGCAACTGGTCTGCCTGAGTCCAGTTAGAGAAGGTTTTGGAATGAAGAGCACAGGCCTTACTTCCCAAATCGATCACTCTTTTCTGGCAATAGTATGTGCTTAATAAATATAACCTAGTAGGATCAGCAATACTAGCATCTATTCTCTCCTTTAATTCTTACTATACCTGGATAAGGAAAGAATAATTTTCCCACTTTCACAGATGGGTACAAAGAGCTTGGGCAGAAATCCAGTTTCCGTAGGACAGGGGTCCCCTGCAGGGAGTGGGACAGCAGGGCACTTATGAGCACAGGCCTGCGGGGATGTAGAAGGATATATTAGGCTATAAAAATGCAATTGCTGCACTTTTCTTGGCCCCCTCCCTTCATCAGCCCAGAGAACGACCTCTGCTTGAACAACGGAAATGGCATTACTTAAGGAAGCTGGTTTATAATAAGTATGCTGGTTTACAGCTTTACTTCTTACAAATATAAATGTTGCTCTTGCCTATGATCCTGTATCTGAAGTTTGACGTCCAGAATTATTTACAAAGACAGTATGACCAATCTTCATACATGATCTTGTATTCGCACCTGCCTCGTACCACTGTCCTCATCATGACCCTCCTGAGTGTAAACCACCCTTTCCTTGAAACTTTTGGTTTGTGAAAGCTGTCATTCCAGGTTTCTATGAAAGATGGACTTTATTCATGTCATAGAAAAGAGAAAACTAAATTTTTCTCTAATTGTTTTTTTATTTTAAATTTTTTGCTTTACTTTTTTATTGAATTTATTGGGGCAAAACAATTATACAGGTTTCAGGTACACAATTCCACAACACATCATCTGCACACTGTATTGAGTTCACCACCCCATCAAGTCTCCTTCCATCACCATTTATCCCCCCTATACCCTTCTCTACCTCCCTCCAACCTCCTAGCAATCCCTACACTGTTGTCCATGTCCATGAGTTTTTTCTTCCCCCCTTTTTTCTTAATCCTACTGCCTCCCCCCACCCAGCCCAGCAATCCCCCCCACCTGACAACTGTCAGCCTACTCTATTGGTCTGTCTCTGCTTTGCTTGATATTTCATAAGATCACTAATTAAAATAGCTGCCATCTTTACTATTCTTAATTAAAGAATCATCTTATCAGTGTTAAAAGAAATAAACCTATTTCACTTCATTAGTTCAAATATGAGCTTCTTAGCAAGTGCCCACATAGCATACATGGTTTGCCCTTTATGGTTAACAACCTGTTTTTATCTCTATTACACGGTGATGCTTCTGGTACTTCCTCCTCTGTGCAATGTGCCTCTTTGGGACACTGGCCAATGGCACTCCTTTTGAAGCCCTTGTCATGTTCCATATTAATGCTTCTAGACATCCCTGTTCCATTACATGGGACATTCCTTACTTTTCCTCAAGGACTTCAGCACCTGTCTCCCACCCTTCTTTTCCAGTCCATCACTGTGCTGCATAGTGATACCCATCATTAAGGTGACATCCCTTCTAACTTCTCATTTCCCAGTTCCAATTCCACTAGCTCACAGAAACGTGGAGGTGCAGGTCTATCTCAACATCTCTGAGGTTTGATAATCTAACATTTTCCTCTCGGTCCAAGTCTCCAGGCCTACGGTTCATCCATCCACTAATTTATTTATTTATTCAACAGAATGGCTTTCTCCCATGTTCCACTAGCTCTGAACACACTGTGAGGCCACTGCATCTCCCCTTCCTGCTCATTACTCCCTCGGTTCCTGCTCCATCCCTAAACTCCAAAGCTTGTTATAAAAATTTAATTATACAATATACCACTAAAACCATCTACTTGATGAAAATTCTTTTATGCCTCTCCCTTTCTGATTTTTTTTATTTGTGTGTTTTTTTTTCTATTCTGAATTGATAGAATCCAATACAAGATCCTAAGGAGGAAAGTTTAAGAAAGAAAGCATCCATTAGTGTTCAAGGATACTTGAGAGTGTTAACATTTCTATGACATTTTTAGAGAGACATTATGAAAATATTTTATATTATTCTATCAATATGTTCTAGAAGCCCATATGCAACATATAAATTAACTGGTGACATAATTATGGCAACATAATTTCCAGACTCTAGGGAAATAGAAGATATAATTTGTTGCTTACTGCATAATGGGGAAAATGGAAATTTGATCATAATAAGTACATCGAGTTAGGTGTTCTGAATCCTAACAATACATCAGTCACCTGTAAAACTTTTAATAATGTCAATGCCTAGACCCCAATAACACATCAATTAAAACAAGGCACCTGTGATGGGACTTGGGCATTTGTATTTATTTTAATTTGCACAGTTGACAGTAAAACTTACCCTAGGTTGAGAGACACTAATCCATTTAAGGGGGTAAGTATTGCCTACCTGACAATAGCACTTTCTGACAACTACCGGAAGCCATGGCAATGCTAAGGGTCCACATTCCTACTTGCCAGCTCCTGAGATGCCATTTACCCACATGTCTTCCTAATTGGTTTATTTTCCTTCAGGTTGGTTGAAAAATCTCACTCATTCAAAATGAACCCAAAATGAGCTATGCATTTTAGTTACTGCTGTGATTTTCACTGAAATATAAGCTTTTAATAATATAGCTTGGAAAACATACAGAGCTTCTTGCTAAAGTGGAAAAACTTGGTTGAAATTAAAGTATCGGTTACCAATTGCAACTTTCACACAGAATTGTGGGAGTTTATTGAGTAAGTAACTAATATATTCAGAGATGGCTGTAGCTATTTTGCTCCCAAAGAAGCATTCTTCTTACTTGAGCATGCTCCTTTCTTACACTCATGTTTTAAGTTAAATTTTATTTATTGGAGAGGGTGTGGAATGGGTGATGCACTTTGCAGATTATAAGTTAACTAGTGATTTGATCCATATGTACAATCCCATCTGCTTACAAATGAGATGGAGGAAGGGCTTGGGAAATGGATAAAACGGATGTTACCTTATTACCGTGAGAGCATCCATTTTGTAAAACATAACGGGTATGTTTCTGTAATAGCACCACTAGATCAGGTTACACCACAGGCATCCCCTGCTCTCACTCCAGACTTCCAGAGGCTATGGAACCGAACACGATTGACACGAAGGAGCACGGAACGAAATGATGTCACAGCACACACTGCTTGCACAGGAACTTTGCACGGATGGCCTTGGAACCACACAGCAGTTTCTTAGTCATCGCTGGCAGCAGTGGCACATACATACCTTTAGAGCTGGTAACCCAATAGAAGTGGCAAAAGGTGGGGGGTGTGCTTGTCGTGTTTAAAGGTCAAATTAATTGGAAAACAAATGCTGAGCCTTTTATACAGCCCTATAGATCTTTATGATAGAATCAGAGGAACTTGAGAACTGCATAAAATATACAGAATTACGCTAGAAGAGGTCTAGCAGACCTCGAACCTACCCAGCTGCCTTTTGTGAAGCAATTGCTGACAAGTGATTAAGATGCACCAAAATCATTTATAACAAAATAAGGGGGGAAAATCCATCCTGGGATTTTTTTCTTTTTAGTTGCAAATGTCTAACACTTAGCTAGACTATAAAAGACCAAGCAACCAACCATAACCACTGCACGGGCCAGAGGACTCAGATACATCTTCTCATTAGACACACGAACAATTGATGAGAAGGGGTTTTTAGGTTATACCCAAAGTCACAGAATTCATCAGTTTCAGAGCTGAAACTAACACCCAAGTCAATTAAGTTCCTAAATGAGACATCCTTAGACTATCTTTCAAATTTTGGATCCAGTAATTTGTCATCTGTTTAATCTTGATAAGGTAACTTGAAATTCTAATTAAGAGAAATATGTCAAAATCTTTTGAGTTTACAAATAAAACATCTTAAGACTTTAAGTTATCTGAATAAGTGAAAGGCACTCAAGAGCTGATAGAGCAAGGGTCTAGCTAGCTCTAACTTCTCTACTGAAATAGTTGCATGAATGGGTTTGGAACAGATAATATTTCAATTATTTTCTGTCTTCTGATCCTTTATGCCAAAGTATCCAGTTAAAACGCGTTTCAATGTTTCTAATACTTTACTAGGATATAGTATTTCTCTGACAGGAGCATTCAATACTCATGTTTGTTTATTGCACTTTGACTACAGAGGATTCTTATCCACTTAAAAACCAAATACTCCTCTGTAAAATAGAAAAATAAGTCATGTAGTAGGGGTCGAGATAATACCGATAGAGAATTTAGAGCAATTTATGTTACACAAACTACCACCGATCAATGTTATTACCAATATCATAGATAATCACATACAGCTCTGAAAGAAATTAGACGTAGCCTTAATTACTTTAGAATTGGAAATATATTTGTATTTTCAAACTCTTATATTAAAATGCAATTTCCAAATAATTATTGAACAAGAGGTTATCTTTTCTTAAAACCATATTACTCTCCCACACTAGAGTTGGAAGGAACCTTCAAAACCATGTATTTCCAGGGGTTGTTTTTTTTTTTCTTCTCAGTGATTGGAAGAGCATTTTCTTCCCATTAAACTGTAGGTAAAAGTCCACAGTATAAATTGCTTTTAATTGTTTTGATTGGGACAGATTCCCAGTAGCTTCCTCTTTCTCTAAACAATAATATCTCAGTTATTCTAAAACAACCCCTAATTCTCCTCAAAATCCGGTGGTAAAACCACTAATCTAGACCAGCTCTCTTAATGTACAGGTGAGGAGACCCGTGCTCAGTGCTATCAAAGATGGTGGACAGTGTTAGAGCTAGAGAGAGGACTCCAGTGGCCGAAATGACTTTGCCACAGAGCAGCGTGGTCTCTGCCCTTGGCTGCTGGGCGGTGATCTCTAAGCCCTTGAGATGTCTTTGCCCCAAAAGACATCTTCGTTTGCCTGGGGGCTTTGGAACATGCAAACTGTCAATGTTATGATATGATTTCTGGTGAAAGCCTCGGAACACTTATCAGCTCAGCCTCTGAAAGGGCTGGACACTAAGGCGGGCCATGCAGGTGGTCATCCATATGTATATGATCAAGCCCCTGTAAACACTTTGAACACCAAAGCTGGCGTGAGCTTCCCTTGTTGGCAATATTCATGCGTATTTTCAGATGTTGTTGCTGGAGAAATAGGTGCCATCCACACAAGTCCATAGGGAGAGGACAAGCGGGAGATCATACCAGGTAACTCTGAGTCCTTGCCTTGTGTTCCATTTCCTTGGCTGAGTTTAGCCCGTTTTGGTGTAGAAAATCATAACCATAAGTATAACGGCTTTTCTGAGTTCTTTGAATCCATCAAATTATTGAGACCGAGAGTGGTCTTGGGGACTCTTGAACATTTTAGCCATCACTATCTTGACATCTTTGGTCCAGTTCTCTTTTTATACTACCACTTGCACAACCCACACAACCGTTTTTCAATTTAGTCCCATGGAGAAGAGCCGGTATATGTAGCAACGCTACATGTGCTGCCCTCTTCATTTATGGCAAAGAGTGTAGGAAAGGTAAACCTATGACTAAGATTTAAAGTATATTCTATACGTCTTATTAACAAATCATTATGCAAATGAGATGTCATAAATATAAACTAAGAATTAAAATTTAAAGTTTTTCTAATAAAGTTTACAAGAAGAAATAGTTTAAAACACATTTCAGGGAAGTCCCTCTCCTTGAGTTGGACCTGCCCGCCTGGCTCCCCAACATTTACAAATTGTCTCTTGTCTCTTTTCTCTCTTATTTGTGTGCGGCTCCTCTTTCAGATCCCGAACCCTAATCCACGCGGGATGTGGAGGGAAAACACACGACATACTAAGAATTAAATTTAAAGTTTTTCTAATAAAGTTTACAAGAAGAAATAGTTTAAAACACATTTCATTTTACTTAGTATTTCACATATCTATTTTATTTATTGCCCTCAGACTGTGTTAGGAAATTATTATTATAAACATTTAAGCCATAAAATCTAAAATTTCAAGGGCTGCATTGACATGATGAAACTCACAGGGTCCCAAAGTCCTAACTGCATATTCCCCTGTGGTTACCAGATATGCCCACCCAATGGGAAAGGCTCCCCAACCTGCTATCTGCCCCCATCAGCCAGATTAGCTGCACCCCGCCTGCTCCTCAGTGTTTCCTCAGCAACCTAGTAGGTTTCACCCCCCTGCCAATCCATCAAATTACTCACGTCAATCACAGCCTCCCAGGGGAATCTTGGGTATCTTAAATTTGTGTTACTACAAAGCCTGCTGCTCACAGTCCCTTCCAGTTCATGCTCAGTGTGTTCCTTCCCTGGGGTGTGAAGCCATGTGACTAAAAAGCTGCCAGTCTTATCAGCCCGGTGTTGGGTATCATCTCTTTGACCAACTTGAACAATTTAGGGCATGGGATTCCTCCACCAGAGGGGTAAGTAGAAGGTGGTCAGAACAACATAGTACAGCTGAATTAAACAATATTTCATGGCATGCCCATGTAAGACAGGACTTTCTAATTGCACAGTGCTTTGATCATAAACATTCCTCCACCTACTGAATCTAGGTTGATATTTCAACGGTATGTAACAATTCAGTATAGAATGATTGTGAGAATAAGTGCTAAAAGGAATAAGTGAGGGGAAACTCTTCCAGAACCAGATTCACTTTAGAAACATAGCTTCAGATTTCTCATTCTTTCTCATTCTTTCTTCTTTTGTTCAGGCTAATAGATTGCAAGGACTTCCTTGGCAACCCTGATAGCAACAGACTGAGAAAATACATTAATTTTAGTCAATGCCAACGTTTTATGGAGCTGGGTCTGGTAGGTCATCTAGCTTGTTTCACTTTCATGTCCACAGCTGCACCCAAGAGTGTAGCCTCGTAGCTACAACAGCGTTAAAAAGGCGAACACTGAGTAGACAGGCAGGGTGGTTCTGTGCAGCCGCAAGGCAGGCAGAGGCCGAGTTCTCTTAAGCTTTATTGGCCACTCATTTCTAGGATTTCATCATAGCTTACTGTAAACCCAACGGATCTGTTTCGTAAAGTACTTACACTGTATCTTTCCAAATAATGAAGGTACTTAGTGAAGGTTGCGCAGCTTCTTTGTAAGGGAAGGAAGAAAAGAGCGCTCAGGGGCTATTATGAGAATTGCAGGGTGCTGAATATAGTGGGGCTTTTCATTCAGGCAACTTGCGAGTCATGTTTACTTCTGTCTCTTAATAGCTTTGAATAACAACCATTAAAAATGTTGTTTTGAACATCGCTTGATGTTTTAGAGATGCTTCTGAAATGTTTTCATAAATCCGTATGATTATTTTCTAAGTGTCCATAAATAAGCACTGTTTTATCAAATATTTATATGCATTCGTTCATGTAAATTTTTTTCTTAAAAATGCTTTAAAAAGCCTAAGCAAATGATAAAGCTTTAAACATCAAAATGGTTTATGTCAGCGTAAAAGTACTCTCACTTTCACCAGCATCCCAAGTCTCTCTCCAAAGAGCCAACCGCAACAAAACATTTATTGAATAGTCTACCAGAAAAATTGCTATGTTTGTATGTCTCCATATATGTACACTTTTCATCTGCAAAAAATAGAACATATTCTGCTCATTGAATTATTTTACTTACTATTTATTTGTAGATATTAACAAATTGGTTTCCAAAGAGGTTACACCAACTAACACTTCCAACAGTACCATAGAGGGGTATGCATTTCCCTCTATCCTGTTCAGCAGTTTATTTAGAAGCATTTTATATTTGTCATTTTGATAAGTAAAATATTTTAAAGTCATAGTAATGTAATTATGAGAGTTGGAATCATCCTATTGATTTGGAAACTACTTGTATTTATTTATATTTACCTATTTTTTATGTTGTGTTGATGGTGTTTTGCTTATTGGAGTTCTTTATATATTAAGATAATTTGCCTTCCATATAAAATACAGAAGGGGCAAAAGTAGGTTCACAGTTGTTTGTATGGAAAATAAAGCAATTATTAGTAAATAATAATAATACAAGGATAAATTGTGTTTCACATACAACTGTAAACCTACTTTTGCCCCACCCTGTATATTCTTAAAGTGATGTGTGGCTTTTATTATAGGGTTTGTTAAACATTTGATATTCATAAATTGTATGTTTTAATTTGTAAGTCTTTTTCTTTATGCCTTCTGCATTTTCTGTCTTGGTCTATATCCTGACAATTATGCAGTGTCCTGTGTATGTCCAGCAAGAACTCGCCCATGAACTCTGACTGACATAACTAAACAACAACTGAACTATTTTGTTCATACATATATACTTAATAAGTAACCAAATCTAATATACTATCTTTCTCCTAATCATTTTTCTTGCATTGTCTCTTTTCTATTCTATATTGCTTCACTTAGTCATCATTCAAGCTAGAAATCATAAATAATCCCTGAACACTGCACACACACACACACACACACTTACAAAGCTGATATTCATCCTGTTCACACAATGTAGCTTAAATGATGGTTGAAATACGAAATCCTTTGCTGCTGTTTGAAAAAAACCCCACAGTCTCGAGTTCCCCAACACCCCAGCTCTTCTGGCCTCTCCTCTAGACCCCCCAGTATCTCACCCTCATCAGCAAATGGTGTAACCATAGCAGACACACCAAGGGGCCACTAGGACCTCACTCCAGTGCTTCCATTGTGACTGGTCAGTGCCCATGCATTACCAGATGGTATGGGTTTTGATGATCACTGTGTATCATTCATACATACACACATGTGGACTGTTGCCCCAGCCAATGGAATGTGAGCAGATGTGGTGCGCCCCACATCCGAGGAGAAGCTTCAAAGGGAATCACGAGATCCTGTCAGCATTCATGCTTCCTTGCTTCTGTGGACGGGATGTGGAGAGGGTACAGCAGAAATGGGTGTGAGACTAAAGGGAGGCTGTATTCGGTATATGTTTGGAGTGTGACAGTAGGAATTGAGGACTATCACATCTCCTCTGCCTTGTCATGGCAGGTGACAGACAGGGACTGCTACCTCAGCCTGGGACCTAGAATGAGATGACACATGGAGCAAAACTAAAGCCTGAAGCCAAACCACAATTAATTTGCTACTGCAGCAAAGCTGGAGACATATCTAATCGTATAACTATAATGATTTCACTATAAAAATGTATATGGGCGCACACACATGCACACTGTCATATATCCTACTCTTTTCTAAAGTGACTAACACAATGAAAAAAGATAAGCCCATAGTAAATATTTATTGAATTAATATATTCTAGTTTATATTGTCTTGTTTCTTTTTTAAAATATATTTTTATTGATTTCAGAGAGGAAGGGAGAGGGAGAGAGATGGAAACACCAATGATGAGAGAGAATCATTGATTGGCTGCCTCTTGCATGACCCTGACCAGGGATCCAGCTTGCAACCCCAACCCCGGCATGTGCCCTGACCGGGAATCAAACCACGACCTCCTGGATCATAGGTTGATGCTCAATCACTGAGCCATGGCCAGGCAATACTGTCTTATTTCAGATTTTTGTCATCTTCTTTCTAGATATTACAGTACACTTTTTGATAGTGGACATGTCTCCAGTTTTACCTCCCTTTAAACATCCGCTATGCTCCTGCCAGTCAGCAAACTAAAATGCACGTGTACAGTAGTTACATGCCCTGTCCTATCCAAGGAAAGATCTAACTCCTCTCAATTCATGTTACAGAGCTTAGGGGCATCTTAATCGGTAAAGTGCTAACATTCTTGTGTCCTTTTATGCATGCCGTACCCTTTCCTACAGTGGTCTTCGCCTCACCTAAATGTAACCACATTGAGAGTAAGGGTGATGTGAAGCACATTATAAATCCTCAATAAATACATGTTGAATTAACAAGGAAGTTATTTATTTCTCATCTTCCTCAAAGATCCACATTCAGTGTGGGCCTTTGTCTATGAAGCTTTTGCTGGTTCTTCTTCTTTCTCTTCCCTCAGGTATCATTGAGAAAACTTTTCCTGACCCTTTCCCACAAAAAGTAAGTTCCCCCTTATTCCCCCATAATGCCTTGTGCATATCCATATTATAATATTAGATACATTATGTTATTTTTTAGTTCTATGTCTATTTTTTCCTATAGACTATTACTTGGTATTATAAACTGAGTCTTACTTGTTCTTGTAATATTAATATGTAATAATATAGTGTAAATTCCAAAATATTAATTAAAGCACCAATTAAGTAAATGAATGAATAAAGAATGGATGAGTAACTGGATATCACAGTTATTATATCACATTTTAATTTCTGATTACTATCCACTAGATGGCTGAGATCATACTTTGCCATAGTTTCTAATACACTGACTCAGAACAGTAGATAGTTAAATGTTTAATTAAAGACTCAATGACTGAATGTTGGGAAAATTAAATGCTAAGCAAAGAACTGACAAATAAGAGCATTCCCGGCCAAAACAAGTCTTCAAACAGTGAATTATACATTTTAAGTAATTCTTAGTGTGGTTTTATTTTCTCCATAAATTCTTTTACAATTTTATTTTTCTTACTTAATGAGCTAAAGGAATAAAGCCATTATTCTTGTTCTGGGTTAGTTGTTTAGCATATGTGGTAAACCAAGAAAACAGCATTCAGAAGCCTATTAAAATGTATTGAAGCTTGTGGGTATGTTTCTTAAACAAATAATTAGGAGGTAAGGTAAATCTGACATCATGCTGTTTTATTTTGTGGAAAGTTTTAAATTTATTGGCATTTTAAGGCAAAACCCTTTATTACAGTTTAAATTTAGTTTGAAGCAAAGAGATTTACATGTTTCTGAACCATTAAAGAAAATTAGTTTTCATTTCAGGTAGTTTAGGAAAAGGTAAGGCAAATGGCATAATCCAAAAGATTCATTTAGAAGACTTTCAGGTAATGAAATAAAAATAGACTGAAACTCTAGAATTTAAGCGAAGAGCCATGGTGCCAACTGCAATCGGATAGGAGATATTCTGGTACCGAAAAAGACACTAAATAGAAATGAAAACATGCTTTTCAAAATTCAGGTTGGATCTGGCAGGAAAGTGCCCACTGTTCCTTCAAAGATTGCCCAGCAGGGGAAAGGCATTTCCTGAAGAAGGAATGGCAAAGGAGACCATCGCGGGCATGCTTCTTCACGGCGAGCAGGTTCTGATGTAAGTACGGATAAGGCCATATCTGGAAGGAATGGCAAAGGAGACCATCGCATGCTTCTTCACGGTGAGCAGGTTCTGATGTAAGTACGGATAAGGCCATATCTGGCATTTGAAACAACATTGGTTAGTGTAGTGAGAAGTAGAGCCCATATACATATGGAGAAAATTAATGTGGCATGTTCCCGAAATAAGCTCTTTGCTAGAATGTAAAAGATTTTTGTCATTCACCATTTTACGAGGCATATATTAAAGAAGATGTCATGGTTAGAGTAAATATTTACAAGTTGCTCTAGCAACTGGATAGCTATGACTGTGCAACTTCTAACACTTAGTGAAATCAAATTCCTTCACCATGAAATTCAGTTACTTTGCTGCAGTAGGAAAATACCAAGACCATAATTATCTCAAATAGAGAAAGTAATTTCCTCAAGGCAAACTGAATTTACCAAGTCTCCTCAAAAAAAAAAAAAAAAAAAAAAAGGTCTTATTCAAGAACAGCCAAGAAGGTAGGCAAATAAAGAGTGTGTGTAGGATGTGAGGGCGATCTGGCTGCGACATCTGTCACCCCATTGATCGCCAGGGTTGATTCGGCTGATCTGGCTGGCTAGGCGGGTGTCCCCCTCCTCCCTCACCGATCCATGTGCGTCCCTCCCGAAGCTGCACGCTCGGTCGAAGAGGACGACCTTCCCCCCCGCCAGGAGAGGACCAGTCTTCGGTCAAGGGTATACGAGTAGCTGCGCTCCCCTGCTAGAACCTCCAAACAAGAGTGTGTGTAAAACCTCAAGTGGCTCATGAAGTTGTCCAGCTTCTATGAAGCGTACAGGTTTATGAAGATAGTGGCCATGCAATGGAGTCACCATTTATTCCCAATTCATAGCATGATGCCTGGAACACAGCAACAATGCAATACACATCTGTTGGTTGAATAAAACAATATATAAAAGATATATCATCAGAAGAGATTTTAAATGCACATCAAGATTCCTCAAGAAGCAAGAAATAGCCAGAGCTAAAAGCCTGGTTTGCCACTGAGGTCATGAAGAGATGCTGAACATTAGAGCTTTTCTTTCAGATCAGCATCAGTATGTGTTTCTGGGTGGTCATTCCTATTTGAAGGAGCTATACAGGAAAACATAAAAATGGTTCTGACCAGTGAAGAATTACAGAATAAAATAACAGAATACAAACAACCATAAGACCTATTTTTAACCATGTTTTTCTTTAACATCTTACAGTCAGCATTTGCATTTTATAGGGGTTTTTAAATGATCAATTGTTAGACATTTTATCCTGGCAAGCCTGTGTTTCCTTGTCAGTGTATTTAATTAATAACCCCAATATCAATTTATAAAATTTGTAGGTATATGAAGCAGTTCTAAAGTTCACAGTGAGATATTTAAATGGATGATGCTGTGAATAAAAATGCAAAATGCTTCCAATAATCCTTTCTGTGAGAACATTGTATTTTACCAAAATGCTTTTAGAATAACCTTTCTCTTTAGAGTCGCTGATTGTAGCCATAGTTGCCATTGACAGTTCCATTTAAGCTCAGACTCCCCCTTACGCTATCAGATTTATCCCATAAGCATCCAAGGTGAGTTTGTTTGATTTTGGCCCTAGAACTTCTCCAACATTGAAGAAACCTAATTAGCCCTCATGTAATCATGACCTAGAAGCATAGAGAAGTTAACACCCCTACAGTTGACTCTCAACTAAAGAAGAATGTAATAGATCAATGTTCGGGCCTCCAGGCCTCCTGGAAGACATTCTGAGTACTCCTCAGGAGGGTCCAGTGGAATCGGGCACTTGTTGCCCACAGCGATGTCTTTATATCAACTTTTTTACCTTTTCTGTCTCACTCTACCCTCACTCTGTTCCTGGTTTTACCTCCTAAATAAACCATTTGGTTGCAAGTCTTTTTTTCAGGCTCTGCTTTCAGGAGAATCCAAACTAAAACACATAATAACAAAAAACATATATAGCTATACCTAGAGATAACCAACCCTAGCATTTTGATGAATATCTATCCAATTTAGCTTCTTTTAAAACCTACATAATAAGGAAATTATTATGTTTGAAAACAATTCAAACTAAATTATGCACAGCAAATGATGAAAATCTCCTTCCCCATGTCTAGCACCAAGTCCAAACACCCTCCCTCCATAGGAGTAAAGCACTAAATCCTATTAAAGTTTGATACATATCCTCCACATATAAATATAAAACTA
>NW_005363687.1:1413073-1413407 GCF_000412655.1 Myotis brandtii
TGCCTTAAGCCACGCCCACCAGCCAATCAGAGCAAGTATATGCAAATTAACCCAACCAAGAAGGCAGCCAGCAGCCACGGAGCTGGAGCAAGCAGGAGGCTTGGTTGCCCCAATGATGGAGGAAGCCAACTTCCCTCCTGCCGCTGCCACCGCTCTGAGCTCCACTCAAAGCAACAAAGTTTCAATTATAGAAGGTAAATAAACCCCAGATACCTGATTTCAGCCAGCCGTGACCATGGAGCTGGAGCCAGCAGGAGGCTTCCCTCCCCCGCCCCCCTCCGGCTGGCTCTGAGCTACTCTCAAGGCTACAAAGTTTCAATTATAGAAGGTAAAT
>NW_005363687.1:1415313-1424573 GCF_000412655.1 Myotis brandtii
GCCCTGCTCTGAGCCCGACCAGGGGCTGCACCTAGGGATTGGGCCTGCCCTCTGCCACCCGGGAGCAGGCCTAAGCCAGCAGGTCATTATCTCCTGAGGGGTCCCAGACTGCGAGAGGGCACAGGATGGGCTGAGGGCCCCCCTCCCTCCCCCCCCTCCGAGTGCACAAATTTTTGTGCCCCGGGCCTCTAGTATATATAGATAGATAGCTAGATAGATAGATAGATAGATAGATAGATAGATATAGATATAGATATTTAATATTAAGAGCATTAAAAGTGACAACTTTTTCTGTTTTTTTATCACTTTTCATAAGATACCAAGAATTACCATTTTTGTTATTTTCCAAATAACATATACTTAATTTTTTACTATCTCTTTGACCCATGACATTTCTTCAGTAATGGGAAATAAATAAGTAATGATGACATACAATTTTTAATGTTAGAAATATTAAATGAATGTGTTTGCTATATGCCATTGAGTCGGCTCTGACTCCTGGCAACCTTATGAATGACTGATGTTCAGAGTCCTGCCCACAACTGCCCTGCTCAGCCTCTATAGACTCATGCCTATGGATTTTTTTATGGAGTCAATCCATCTCATATTTGGCCTTCCACTTTTCCTATGGCCTTCTATTTTTCTCAGCATGATTGTCTTTTCCAAAGATCCCAGCTTCCTCATGATATGTCTAAAGTAGGATAGCTTCCGTTTAGTCATTTTTGCCTCCAGTGATGTTTCAGGCTTAATTTGCTCTGGGGTCTAATTCTTCATCTTTCCGGTGGTCAGAATATCTGTAGAATATAATGTAAAATTCTGAGTTACTGTAACTTGAAATTGCTGTGAAATAAACGACCTGTTTTTAGGATTCAGGATCTATATCAATCAGCAATGGCTATGTAATAAACTGCCCCAAAGCAGTGACTTAGAACAAAAATTATCTAGCACATCTGTGGGTCAGCTGGGGATCAGCTGCCCGAGGCTGAGGCTGTGGCCAGCTGTGCTGCTCATCATTCCTTTGCAGGTAGTTGGGGTATCTCTGCTTCAGGTGCTGAGGGCTGGGATGGCTCTGCTGCACATGCCTCTCACCCTTTTCCAGGTGTGCCAGTGTAAGGACTTCTTCCCTTGGGTATGTTTCCTCTACATGAGTAGAAACCGGGCAACAAATTGCCTAACATAGGAGGAAATGCGGAATGATATTACTACAGTAACTTAGTCTCTCTCTCTCTCTCTCTCTCTCTCTCTCTCTCTCCTGTCTCTCTCTCTCATCAGTGTCATGTTGTCTTATGTATTGTTGCTATTATCAGAGAATAATTTTTCCCTGTTCATATTCCATTTTTCACAAATTTCAGTCAGAGAGTATTTAAATGCATGGCAAGTTTTAGAATGTGTTTTTGGAAAAAACTTTATTTATAAAAACACATAAAACAATAAACTAAAACAAGAAATGTTTATTCTAAAAACCCATGGCAGCGCTTCTCCAGAATATAAAACAGTTTTGTGAGGTGGCTTTTTCTTACATATTGCTGTTAAGTGCCTACACAGAACAGTGTGGCATCATCAAAGACCGGATAGTTCCCCTTGGAGAGGCCTTCAGGTCTTCCTTTTCTGGTTATTTTTTTCTCCCACAAAATCTAGATAATTCAAGCCAGATCACATTTAAATATTTTTTTAATTTATTAATTTGTTTAAGAGAGAGAGAGATTAATTTGTTGTTCCACTTATTTATACGGTCATTGATTGATTCTTGTATGAGTCCTGACCAGGGATCAAACCCACAATTTGGGCCTATCAGGACAATGTTCTAACCAGCAGATCACATTTTTGCTGCAGTGGAAAAGCAGCATTTAGTGCTATTCCCATGCAAGCCGAACCATTATGTAAGGGATTCATTGGTTCCCTCATTTCCTGCTGTCAAATGCACTTAAAAGCATCTGTAGCTGTTATAACCCTGAGAAGGTATTCAGTGTTTTGAGCTGAATGAGCAGTCCTTCCACGCTGACTCCCATGTCTTCCTTGTGCTGTCTTTTCTACTCACTGATGTCTCTGAATACTGAACCATCACAAAATGGCTCAAAATAAGGAAAGGGAAAAACACTACCCTTCTGCAATGCAAATCTGACACTACTCAGCATTCAGCCAGACTTCACAAATTAGAGGTACCGTTCTCCCCAAGACTACTCTCACTTCAGACACAACACATAAGTTTCAGGATTCCCAGACCACTCACACTTCTAGCCAACTGGCTACAAATCTTGGGGTTCCCACTGTCCACTTTGGCATGCTGATTCGTTAGAATGACTCACACAACTCAGAAAAGTGCAATAGAATCACAGTTTTACTATAACAACAACAAAAAAAAAACGGCGAAGATCCAGGCTCCCAGTGGCAGTCACATGACTTTTCTCCCACCCCCCACCCCCACTTCCATCTAATCTAACAGCTCTAGCTATGACGTGTTCAGAGCAGCCATTCTCACCCATGTGCCACAAGAGGCACATTAGTGTGGCACAAGAATTTCTAAAACACGCAATACTATTTAGTCAGGGACACCGACCTCTTTTCCCATAGACTGTCCAATAAAAAATATTAACAGGTTTGACTTGTTTTGTTACCTGAGGCATCAGGCTTCTCTAAAATAGGAGAAGCTCTAAATTCTAAAACATACTTGACTTTCGATAAGGAATTCTGGCTAGTAACAGCTCTCCAAGGATTGGCATGGATGAGGGCAGGAGGGTACTGGAAGTAAGGGCTAGGTCCAAACAGGGATGTATGAGAAACAGATCAAGAAAGAAGGTCAATGGGGGGGAGGGGACGGGGGAGGAGGAGGAGACATATGTAATACTTTAAACAATAAAGAATTTAAATTTAAAAGAAAAAAGAAAGCAGGAAAGATGCTTTCTGAACTTTCAGAATGCAGGAGGCCAGAGATAAGAAGTCTCTTAGATGCAGAGTCTGGTCACAGAGACAAATAATAAGAACTAGGAAAGGCATGGGTGCCTCACACACTGGCTCGGGAGGTTTGCTATGCCTCTGGTCCATCCGACTTGACTTTAAATGGGGAGGCCCCAGTGTATTTATGCCGAGTCTGCCAGGCTCAGTCCGCTCTCTGATCCTGGTGGCATGCCAGTCCAGGCTGGTTTGTCATCCCACTCGCCATCTGCCCTGGAGCATGCTGCTGGGCTGGGTCTGGCAGGGACAGACGAAGGGAACAATAAAGTCCTCATCGACGTGCTTAGTCACTAGTCAGGAGCCTCGGTGTCCGGGTGTGGGACCTGCCTCTGACAGCCTCACTGAGTGATGTTGAAGAAAGAATCTAAAAAGGGGAAACATAGGATTTAGATTCAAACTGGTGCCCTTACATTACATGTGTAGCTCATTTAGCACAACCGATCTTCCATTGACATGGAAAACAGTCTGTGGAAAGTTAAGAAAATCCTTTTCTTTTGTAAACCAGGAAAATCATCTATGAACCACATACTTGGTGCAGGGGATATATGCATGAATTTTAGCTCCAGGCTACGCTCAACTAAAACCCCTTTCTGCCATTTAGTAGCAGCATGAATGTGAGCGAACTATGTAGTACCTCACTTTTCTTTTCTGTAAAACCTAGATAACTGCATCTACTTCATCCAGATCTTGGTAGCACACTGTTTGGCACTTACTTGTAACTCAATATACAAAAGTGGATATTAACAATAAATTTGTAAAGTATATGATTGGCTAACTACTATGCTGTACAACTGAAACTAATACAAAATAACACTGAATGTAAATTATAATTTAAAAAGAAAATAAAAGTAACAATAATTATTCTTATCAATGCTAAAATGAAGTAGTGATAGGCCAAGGCCAAGGAAAGAAAGGCTAAATCAATGATTCTCATCACTGAAGTTTCCATCTCTCTCTTCCTCTTCCTTCCTCTCTGAAATCAATAAAAATATATTTGAAAAAAAAGAAAGGCTAACCTATTGATTACATGCAAAGGAAAAGGTCATCAAGCACTAAATAAGGAGACTCATCAAGCAGAGGAATGCAGTAACATCTCTAATTCCAACAGCAGGAGTTAAGTTGAGGAAGGCCCATCACCAGGTTGTGAGAGATCATGATTCTATGGAAAAACTTAATCAAAGGTACAACAGCTGGGGCTTCGCAGAGCAGCCAGTAACACGTTCTCAACTATGAAGGCACCTGTGGTGGCTGTTGCACAGGGCGGCCGCTCACGCCAATAAACAAGTGGGCACTCGGTCAGCTGACTGTGTGAAGTTGAATGCCAGCCCTGGAGCTCCTTGAGGAGGCTTTTTCAGTTCTGACTTCTCTAGACCTCCCCAAACCAACTGGGATCCTAACGCAGCCAAATATTCCTTCTATGAGTCTACAGTGCCCTTCGCTTCATCAGAACCTAAACATAACAAGAGAGAACTCATCTCAGCAGTCGGGATTGTGCTATTGTAAATTTGTGAAAATAGAGAGAAATATGACCAGTAATACAAAAGGGTTCAGGAAAACAAGATTATTAATACATGTTCAAATAGGCAAACCCTAATTAAGTCCTTTTTTAAAAAAGCAGAAAGCATTAGTTTACAACCTTAAAACATTTAGGGTATTTTATCTATAAAAGAGGAAAAAAACATGGTCAGAAATGCTCATTTTGAAATTAAAAACATGTCTTCTAGATAATAAAATAAACTGAGTCAGCCTCAGAGATGCCATTTATAAATGATCAGAATATGACTTAGGCATTACCCAGAAAGGGGAACAAAATACTATATTTTTGTCAGTTGACATCCCTGAAATGAATGCTACGTATTGAGTACTGTTAAAGGTGAACTTCTCCCCCTAAAAGGACCACCTTGGGGTGAATAGCTCTTAAACGTCTTTTCTCCAACAGATCAAGATTTTCCCTTAAAGTTGATATTATAAAATATATGTGGACAGAAGGCCACTTACACATCTTAGGATAGCATTTTATCCAACACTAGAGGCCTGTCCGGTGCACAAATTCATGCATGGGTGGGGTCCCTCTGCCTGGCTGGCGATCGGGGCTGCAGGACATTGGCCGGCCAGCCCAATTGGGGCCATTAGGGCCAGCTGGCTGTGGGGAGGGGCTGTGGGAGGTTGGCTGTGGGAGTGCACTGACCACCAGGGGGCAGCTCCTGCATTGAGTGTCTGCCCCCTGGCGGTCAGTGCACGTCATAGTGACAGGTCAACTGGTTGTTTGGTCACTTAGACTTTTATATATAGAGATTGGCAATCCTAGAACGTAAACAGTGTAACCTGGTAAAAAGAAATGTGCTTGGTGACGATCTTTAACTATCAAGTTCAGGCATTCTTGGCTGGAACACACTTGACTGAACATTGTATGGGGGATGTGAGTGAGGGCACCTTTTCCTTTGCTCCTTAAAGAACCACTGCAGCCTAAGTAGAAAAAGGTGCAAAATTCATTGAAGGATGGCCTTCTTCACACATGATGTTGGAATGCCCTGGACAGTGTGGCTCAGTGCCATTAGCCATGGGAGAGACCAGCATCAAGGCCCAGCCAGGCCACACCACACACATCAGTGACAGGTCAACTGGTTGTTTGGTCACTTAGGCTTTTATATATAGAGATTGGCAATCCTAGAAAGTAAACAGTATAACCTGGTGAAAAGAAATGTGCTTGGTAACGATTTTAACTATCAAGTTCAGGCATTCTTGGCTGGAACACACTTGACTGAACATTGTATGGGGGATGTGAGTGAGGGCACCTTTTCCTTTGCTCCTTAAAGAACCACTGCAGCCTAAGTAGAAAAAGGTGCAAAATTCATTGAAGGATGGCCTTCTTCACAATGATGCTGGAATGCCCTGGCCAGTGTGGCTCAGTGCCATTAGCCATGGGAGAGACTAGCATCAAGGCCCAGCCAGGCCACACCACACACATCAGGCTCGATGGCATTGAAGTCCCTTAGTGGAGGAGCTTTCCACGCTGCCCTAATGTCAGGCAGAGATAACCATGTAACTCATCCAAACTGGACAATTGTGAGAGTGAAAGAAGAAACAGTCAGACTGGGACTGTCCTTATCACACATAAACTTCTAAACACAGGGACCATAAATGAAGTATTGGAAATGATTGAAGAGTTTGCCCTCTGGGACTGAGCAAGGAATGCCTCTCAGGCTGGGAGGAGCAATCCTATGAGGTGAGCAGACCGAGCTTCAGTGATGATTCCAGGGCCTTGGCTCATCTCAGCGGTTCAATCTCTCGATCTTAGAGATTGTAAATGGCAGCCTCAGAAGTGAGACAGTATACCGGGGAGCATAACGGGAGAAAATGAGATGTTCCTGATAGTCTGCACACATGAAAGCTAGAGGAGCACTCCTGGGCAGGCTTCGTTCTCATGTTCAAAATGTAAATTGGACCTTCCCATGAGAAATGGACAAGGAACCGCCAAAGAAATGAGAGAAAAACAACAGTCCATAGATTCCTCCTCAAACATCCATCATGCTGTTAGAAAGATAATATGTAAGGAAGGAACTCAAGAGTGGTGTGTGTGTGTGTGTGTGTGTGTGTGTGTGTGTGTGTGTGTGTATGGTGTGGGACATGAGTACAAATGACTATAACAGTGATGGCGAACCTTTTGAGCTCGGCGTGTCAGCATTTTGAAAAACCCTAACTTAACTCTGGTGCTGTGTCACATATAGAAATTTTTTGATATTTGCAACCATAGTAAAACAAAGATTTATATTTTTGATATTTATTTTATATGTTAAATGCCATTTAACAAAGAAAAATCAACCAAAAAATGAGTTCGCGTGTCACCTCTGACACGCGTGTCAGAGGTTCGCCATCACTGGACTATAATGAAAGAGAGAAAAAGTGTTTACAGTATTCAGAGGGAGAATTTTGCAGTTTTGACAGGACTGAATATAGAGGAGAAGAGTGAGCCGGCTCTGATGGAAGCATGCATGTAGCAGTGAGCTGGGCTCTGACCGGAAAAGTTAATATGTTAATGCCACAGAGGAGAGAAGGCAAAGACTGGCTCTGGGGCGGGTTGAGTTTGATCCATACAGAGACGGACTTGGAGGGACGTTCTAAAGGTCACTATGGCGGGTGTTGTCACTTTTACCTACACATCCTCCAAACAGGTGCTTCCTGATCTGGGCTCCAGGGCCTGTGTCAACACAGTGAGCAAGTATCATCTAAACTAGGACTTTCCTGTAACTTTTATTTAATACCTAGTGGTGGGCTCTTTACTGTCCAGGAAAGGGGTTGATGAGTGATGTGGCCAGTCACTCTCAGAGCAGACTGTGTTACCACAATAGAAAGTCTCAAGGCACACCAGAAATGGTGAAAATACTTGAGACATGTTTTAGTCAAGTAAAGGTTCATATTTTAAAGAAAAGAACTTATTTTTCAAGACATTCTTTGAAAAGAAAAAAGGGCCCCAGTCGTTGCAGGTTTAAGCTTCCACTTACATTAGGATATGTTTCTCCATGTCAATCACGGTGATGTCAGGCACGCCTCCCATCCCTAATAGAAAACTCCAGCCCTCTCTCCATAGGGATAGTTTGAGGGATGGTCTCAAGACTGAATTCCAGATCATCAGAATCCTTCCCAGGACTTTTCTTCCAGAAAGATTGAGTAAACACGTCCTTTCTGATTAGGTGTTCATGGTACTCTAAGCTTGTAAGTTTCAGTCTGCTCTCAGACACCTAACACAGCCCCATAGAGAAAGTGTCTTTGCAATAACAAAATGTGAGTTTAACATAAAAAGATAAACAGGGATGAAAGATGGAGGGAGAGAAGAAAAGAATCCTTTCTTACCCCCTGGTAGTCCTGCTTTTTTCCTTTAATTCTGTTGGCTACCCCATTGCTTTCCAAATTGCGATGGGCTTGCTTATGAGACTGAATGTTGTCTCAGGATCTCTGAGACCATAACATGTAGCAGTGACCACAACTGTTTTGTGAGCTCTACACAAATTTTGGCTCATCTAGACTCAGGCCAACATCCCCAAAATAAGACTCATAACTATCCCCCGTTCAGAGGGAGCCATCCTATCAGAAAAGATCTTTAATTCTTTAAAAATAAGGCCCTAGGGTTTCTAAAACAATCTTGAAAATGAATAAAATGAGAGAAATCACTCTAACTCAAATACTTGCTATTTAGCTACAGTAAACAAGACAGTGTGGCTTTGGGGGAGGGGTAGACATATAGATCAACAGAATAGAAGGAAAAGCAGAAAGAGACCCACACAAATATTCCCAAATGGTTTTTATAAAGGTGCAACTACTACATGATCTAGTAATTGAATACTTGGTCATGTATCCCCAGTAAAAACTTGTGTTTACATAAAAGCTTGTATATCAATGTTCAGAAAAGCTTTATTTGTAATAGCCACAGCCTGGACACAGCCCAGATGTCTTTGAATGGGTGAATGATGAAGCAAATGGCAATACGTCCACAGCATGGAAGACTCGTCAGCAATAAAAGAAAACCAACTATACATTTTACACAACTTGGATGAAATCCAGAGAATTATGCTGAGTGGGGGGAAAAGTGAATTTCAAAAGATGCATAGTGTATGATTCCATTCATATAAGAATTTTGAAATAACATTTTATGAATGGAGAAAACAAAAAGTATTGGTTGCCAGAGCTTAGGAATGAGAGTGGAGGGGGTTGAAGAAGGAACGTGGGTTTGGCTATAAAAGGGGGAGGAGAGGCTGGACCTTGTGGTGGCGGAATTGCTCTGCATCCTGACTATGATGTGAATACAACAAACCTATACATGTGATTTTTTTAAGAAGGCAGGGAAGGATGGGTGGTGGGTGGGAAGTAATCAACCAAGGACCTTGTATGCATATATGCAGGGCCCATGGCCACAGACAATGGGCAGTGAGGGCCTGGGGTGGAGGCGGGGGTGAGCTGTGGAGGGTTAATGGGGAAAAAGGGGGGACATATGTAATACTTTCAACAATAAGGAATTATTTAAAAAATAATAATAATAAATAAAATGACCAAATACATTTAAAAAATTGCATAGGACTAAATGCGCACATACACACAAACAAGCACAAGTAAAACTGAAGAAATATGAACGGGATCTGTACCATGTCAATATTCTGGTTGTGATGTTATAGCTTTGGGAAAATGTTACCATTGGGAGAAACTAGATAAAGCGTACATGGAATTTCTCTGTGTTGTTTCTTACAACTGCATGCAAACCTACAATTATCTCAAAATAAGTTTATTTTTAAAAATTGATTCTACACTTACTTCTC
>NW_005363687.1:1424738-1427811 GCF_000412655.1 Myotis brandtii
GAAATCAGGATTTTAAAAAGATTCCCAGGTGATTCTAATGTGCAGCCAAGGTTGAGAACCACTGCCCTAAAGCCAACCGCAGTGCTCAGTCACCCACACAGCTGATCTCACTCGGACTGTCTTCAGGGCAGCCCCGTAACATGCAGAACCCAGCAGCCTCGAATATTTCAGACAGACCCAGAAGGGAGTAGACTTTTTAGGTACAGTAAGTCCTCACTTGTCGATAGGTTCTGCACTTTAGGTGAAATGACATAAAATGAAACCAATTTTACCATAAGTTCGCTCATATAAACAAGAGTTACACTCCTAGAGCATCTCATGAACCTGGTAGTGAAACTTTGTTGACGGAAATGACGTTCTTTAAGGCCTGGCTGTACGTCATGTGTGACGAGCAGTCAACTTCACCTACCCAAATGAACCTTGCTTCACAGCCTTTGATCTTCCACTAATGCTGATGAAGGTAGATCAAAGTAGAATATAAATAGACATTCTCTTTAAGTGAGACCTTTTAAGTGAGAGACTCATGGGCCCCAGGTGGGAGAGACAAAATATGGAAATGACGTTCTTTAAGGCCTGGCTGTACGCCACGTTTTCTGAGTCATGTGTGACGAGCTGTCAACTTCATCTACCCAAATGAACCTTGCTTCACAGCCTTTGATCTTCTACTAATGCTGATGAAGATAGATCAAGCTAGAATATAAATAGTCGTTCTCTTTAAGTGAGACCTTTTGAGAGACTCATGGGCCCCAGGTGGGAGAGACAAAATATTAATCAATTTGTGCTGAAGTATCAATTATTCATCCCAGCCAGAGAGGCCAGCATTTAGTAGCTACACCTTTACCACTCACGCAGCCACCTGCGTTTATCCCATATGTTCATGTGGCCCCTGAGTCAATAATGGTATCCAATAAGATATCACCACCTGTGACAACTGTCCCCAGGCTAGTGGCTTGCTTTGAGGCCATATTCAGACACTAGAATGTTCCACTAGTAATACAGTTTTTTCTGCCTATTCATTCTCATACACACACACTGTTATTCTGGTGACCGTAGTTGCATTTGCCCAAATGACCCTGGCATAGTGTGTTTTTTTATCCAGATGACCCTTTGCTTCCAAGCCTAACAATCCCTGTTAACCTATTTGTCAATGACGCATTGTTTTTCTAACTGCTTGCTGGGGTTAGGGTAAGGCAATCCCATGTTCCTATGCAACACGTACTGATCAATGGATAATTTTATATTTATGAATTGTGTTTACTAGTGATTATGAGTATGACAAGATTTACATTTACTATTCGCTTCACCGCTCAGTTTCCCACTATCCTTACTCTGGTTGAAATTATTTAGTGAGTTCTTTTTCCCTAAGAACAATCAAAATAAGGGTGATACCCAACTTGTTCCAGAGTTTGTGGACTTACGTCTTTTATGATTAACTTTCTTTTCTAATTAAGGTTTTGTCTATGAAAGTGCTTATAACACAGTATTAGGAAGATTGTTTCTCAGATACAAATATGGGACTTATTCTCACAAGTATATATCCATATCTATATTTCTCATAAGTTTATTTCAGCAGTTTCCATGGTGGGCTTTCATTTTTTGCTGATTTCATATGCATTACGTTCCACACAGCTTGAATTTGCCCTCACACTTACAAGGATTCAAGTGTCCTTCATAGTGTTCTTTAACAAACCTGACTCTACCATCAAAAAGTTCCAACAGCATTTGATTGGCATATGAGCTAAACAAATATTATGCACTAGAGAAATATTTCCAAGAAGATGTACTGGTCGATAGGTGCTCTTACTGATGCTACATTAGGAGCTTCTTCTAATTTCAAATACAAATATTTGAAAGTACTCCCTCTGATCATGGATTGGAGACAGGGACATATGGATTAGATACATAAATAAACTAAGAAAAGATCTCTTAGAGAGAAACATTAATGTGAGAGAAACACATTGATTGGTTGTTTCCTGCATGAGCCCTGACCAGGGCCCAGGCCGGGCAGGAGCCTGCAATCAAGGTACATGCCCTTGACCAGAATCAAACCCAGGACCCTTTGGTCTGCAGGCGGACACTCTATCCACTGAACCAAACCAGCTAGGGCTGCTTATGGATTTTTAACCTATACCATGCATTAAAGGAATACACCTGAGGGTCTGCCAACCTCTATG
This sequence comes from Myotis brandtii, assembly GCF_000412655.1. NCBI lineage: Eukaryota > Metazoa > Chordata > Mammalia > Chiroptera > Vespertilionidae > Myotis > Myotis brandtii. Next base: position 1,426,913 of record NW_005363687.1, read on the forward strand.
CCTGGTCCATTCTCTACCCATCTTTGCTCTAGCAACAAATCAGAGGTCATAAAGAGAAATAGTTCAGGGTATTTACCACACCACACCACCCACACACGTACACACAATTCTTCATGGTCCAAGCACCTGTTTCTGACAATGATTACGAGGCTGTATGACCACCACTGAAAATAAGCAGTCCTTTCAATAGCTCTAGCTCTCACCTGAATCTAATTACTCCATTTCCTGCCCTTGCCCTTCCGGTATAGAATGGTAATGGCTTCTGGCTGTAGTTACTCCCTGTGTGCCTCAGTGTCACTCGCTGGTTTCCTTAACGCTGTCCATGCCTCTGTTCTCGTTCCTGCATCAAGTTGTTTTCAACACCCCAGCTAAATGCGCATTCTGCTTTTTGTTGGGCCCTGATTTGTGCACCTGGGATTACACATGTAACACAAGACTGAAAAGGAAAGTAATACGTGGCATTAAGGGTTAGAGACCTCTTTAGGTTTCATGAAGTAAGAGATCTCTTCCAGCTAGCAGATGAAAGCTCCATGGGTGAGAGGCAGTCAATACAGGCATGGGTTAATTCTTCACCTTTCTGACGAGAAATATTGGTTCATTTTCCTTCAGTCTCTCTCTCTTAGATTTGAGCTGTTCAGAGAAAACTGCATATTGCTTCTGGAAAGAACTAGGGGTTACAGAGTTTGCTTTTTGATGAACTTACGAAATGTCACTGTCTCATGATCCAGATGCTCCTGTGGAAATGTCAGGGGGCTGGCCCTGTTCACAGAGTGAGGGGGCAGGAACTCCCCTGGGAGGTCTCTAGGCTGTGGCCGCATCACAGTGCAGAGGCAAGCGCAGGGAGCTCAGAACCGAAGTGAAGCGAACCTGCTCTCCTGCTCTTCTGTGCCCCCGCCCCC
>NW_005363687.1:1428407-1459892 GCF_000412655.1 Myotis brandtii
CTTCCTTCCTTCCTTCCTTCCTTCCTTCCTTCCTTCCTTCCTTTCTTCCTTTCTTTCTTTCCTTTTTCTGCCTGTCTACTTGTGGAGGGAATAAAGTTGGAGAATTATTACAGTCATTGTCTCAAATGTATCCTGGCTGGTATTAAAAACTGGATCCCCCCCCAAAAAAAAAAGATATTTTAAAAAAGAACAAAACAATTGAATTCCTTTATAAATTGAATTCCTTTTAAATGTTAGTGCAGTCCTACCTGGGTTTGACTTGCTGAAGCCCTGAGATATCAGAGCACCTGAAACTGAAGAAAAAGTTCACAGTCATCTCATTCTCAAAGGAGTTTAAGACCCACCGCTGTGGGTGAGGGCATAGGCAGATCAGTGTGGCTCTCTTCCTTGTGTGGACTCTACCTTTGGTTACTATACACATGGAGCCATAGAGCCATCAGAGCAAAGAATATGTAATAACTGTGCCTTCGTCCCACAAAGCCTTGCTGACATCTCCTCCTTAGCCAGGTCCATCTGTTATATTGCAGGTCAATCTCTCCTGCAACCTGTTTGCCTACCTGTCTCCTTCCCTCAGCCTACACTCACCCAGGTAGTGACTGCACTAACCCTCTCAGGTTCCTCCTGCGGGCTTGCCAGCTCAATGCGAGTGCAGGGAGCTCAGCCATCCATGTGCAGTAGATAATTAATGAGCAAACACACGGAAGCATAGAGAGCAGCGGAGGCCCAGGTGCGTTTTCCTGAATGTTTTTAACTTTTCCTTGCAGGTGGAATAGACCCAGAATTCATCCAGTTTCTGTTCCTCTCTTTGATTGCAAGATCTTACCACCTTCTGCTGAAAACATTCAGAGAAACCCCAAGAGTTACAGAATAGAGCCCCATCTCCTCAACTTAGCAAACAAGAATTCCACGACAGTCCCAGCTGAACGCATCATTATTAGTACCCACACATCCTGGTAGTCCATGTGTCAGAGGTACTGAACTATCGCAGCTCCCTCCTTGGGCCATGCTTCCCCTCTCCACTTCCCTGCCATTCCCTCTTCCTCCTTCTTTCTTATCTGAGAAGCTCCTTTTTGTCTGTAGGGACTCTGAGCCTTAGCTGAGCACTTCCTCCCATTGACTGTTCTCTGGCCCCCTTGTCATAGGGCTTCTCTATCTCCATAAGCCATGTTCTCCATGCCACCACCACCACCACTCCCAGCCCCTGTGCTTCTCACACTGGGTTGTGAATATGACTTTGCTTGCCTCTCTCCCCTTGTAACCCACCTCCCTCTTTACAAAAACCCTCTGCCCATCTCCAACTGTTAAGATGGTCTTTGTGATGAGTCCTCCATCTTCTCAAGCTTCTGGCTCTTGAATAAACCAGTCCCTGTCTCTTGATTATTGGCTTTCCAGTGGCCGGCAGCCGAACATGGGTTTGGTATCACACTCACCTTCCACCCTCCAACCACATATACTTATCCACCTATAAAATGAGCTGAGGCTCTTGCCTGTGAATCCCAGCACATTGCCTGGAAGGGAGTACTTGCCTCATATGCATTAGCCAAATAAACAAATGAGCATCCCGGTCAAGAAAGGGGAGCAAAGAGTTCTTGAAATTTCTCTGTCAGTGTTGGTTTTTGCCTTACATTCTTATTACAACATAAAAATATGTTCATTCTACTAAAAATTATAATTACTATACGGTGTATGACTCTCTCCCCCCAATTTTTACCTATGTGGAAGGCAAAATAAAACCTTACTTTTTAAAATTTGCATTTATATTTTAAGTGAGATTGAACTTTTCTTCCTGAAGTGTAATGGGCATTTGTATATATTTACTAAGTAATCTGCATCTGCCCTTTACCTATTTTCATTGGAGTATTAATATGTTTATTATTAATATAAGAAAACTCTTCTTATATTAAAAGAAACTTCTTGGTCAAATTTTAATTATATTTTCAAGCTTACTTTATTTCTTTTACTTATGTTTATTTTGCCTAGTTTTTGGGATAAAAATATTTATAACTGCTAGTAGTCAAATATTTCAATATTTGTAATATGATTTCTACCCTTGAATTTATTTATAGAAAGGTTTTTTTATGTACTTATTGTTTCATTTTTAGATGTCATTTTTTAATCTCTCTGGAATTTATTTTGGCATATAGTATATCATTTCTCCACAGAGATAACTAATTGTCTCAGCATGATTTACTGAATAATTCATAATTTCTCCTTTATTTGAAATGTCACATTTATCAGATGCTAAATGTTTATATATATAAATGAGGTTGTGCCTGCCCTCTAAAATTTGGGTTTTATTGAGAAAGATACTCTTCTGGCTTCAACATAGCACTCTAAGAAATCAGTGTTTCAGAGAACAATTATTTTAGCTTAAGACATTTTTGTCAATGTAAGCCAGACTCCCATTCTCACTTTTCTCCCCCATTTATTCTTCTAATTTTTTCTTATCCATTCTCCCAGATTTATTCTTCCATATAAAACAGCATATTTAAAAAAAAAATTTTAACACAAAAAAATTAGAAAATATTTATTGGAATGAAATTAAGGCTTTAAATGATTTTTAAGAAAACACCATTTCACTTTGGAGTATATCTCTTTTTATATTTCTAGATATGTTTTTAAAAGCTATTTAAAGCATACACCTGTCAAAGTTCATTAAAAAATATGGAATTTTTTTTGTAGACCTTATGAGAGGAGTTTCCTCTCTTATATTAGTTCCCTATTGCTGCTGCAAGAATTTACCATAAACATGGTAGCTTAAAACAACACAAATTTATTTTCTTACCGTTTCTGAGGTCAGAAGTCCAAAACTGATTTCACTGGTCCTGGTCGGAAGGGCCAGTCATGCCCCCTTCTCCCGCTAAAGGAGAATCCCTTTCCTGCCTTTCCAGGTTCTAGAGCTGTATTTCTTGTCTCTTGTCTCATAGAATCTCCTTTGTCTTCAAAGTCAGCAACATAGCATCTTAAATTCTTTCTGTGTCCTCTGCTCCCATCAGCACATCATCTACTTCTATAGTAAAACCTCCCCCTTATTAGTGAAATGGAATTTTTGGACTGGAACACACAGTATTCCCCTGGGCAAGCTGGTTCCCTGGCTCTTTGTCCATGGGAATCGAAGAATGAAAACCAGGGACAGAAGGTGGTACAGCAAAGGTGGAAATTTATTGAAGAACAAGTACAGATTCCCACATGGGGAGGGGGAAAGAATCTCTCATAGCATAGACTACCACATGGGGAGGGGGAAAGAGTCCCACTGAGTTCCCTTTCCCTATGGCTTATAAAGGCTGCAGATCTTGGTGCCTTGATATCCCCTCTGATTGGTCACTATTTCCTTGGACTGGTTACTGTAGTAACTTCTGAGCTCAAAGGTCGAACCTCACATGGGACATGTGAGGTTTTCCTCCCCTCCTTCCTTTTATTTTGTAAATATAGACCTTTTGCTGTTCCCAGCTCCCTCATTCTATGGAAATGTACCTGTTGCAGCTTTTCAGCTTCCCTATTCTATGGAAATATACCTTCTGCTGCTCTGCAGCCCTGTTTCATTAGAATGCTTGTGATTATATTTGGGGTCTAGGAAGATAATCCAGGAAAATCTTATCTCAATATCTTTAATTTAATCTCACAGGCAAAATCCCTTTTATTATATAAGGTAACACCCACAGGTTCCCAAGATTAGGACCTGGACTTGTTTGGAGCCATTACTCAGCATACTATCACCCTTAATACTGACGACTTGAAGTAAATTTTTATTTTATTCTAATGATTTTCTAGGTGGATAATTGAAGCAAATAGAAATAGTGGCAAATTTTGTCTCCTTTTTAATACTTAAATCTTTTATTTTTTATCTTGTTAGGTATAACTTCAAGGAAAGTAAATAACAGGTAGTAGTAGGTATACATTTTTTTATCTTGATTTTAATGCAGATTTCTCTGGTGGTTCACCAATAAATTATGATTTTTCAAAGCCAGTTAGCTATTCATTGATATTGTACAATTGTATTCTCATATTATTAAAATAAAATTAGAAATGAATTCATTGAAATTCTCAAATGTGCTGCCCTTTCGTTAATCTCTGCCTGAAATTCTGTAATTTTATTGAAACAGGAATTTTAGGAGTAAAATAGGACGGGTTTAGGAAATTTTAGAAATCAAGGGGACCATGGAGGAAGCACAGGGCTGCAGAGCAGCAAAAGGTATATTTCCATAGAAGGGGGGAGCTGAAAAGCTGCAACAGGTACATTTCCATAGAATGAGAGAGCTGGGAACAGCAAAAGGTCTATATTTACAAAATAAAGGGAAGGAAGCCCCTCATCCAGAAGGAGAAGAAGAAAGCCCAAAGGGAGTAGGAAAACAATAAGGAAGGGGAGGAAGGGGCTCACATGTCCCACGTGAGGTTCAACCTTTGAGCTCATGAGTTAATATAGTAACCAATCCAAGGAAACAGGAAACAATCAGAGGGGATATCAAGGCACCAGGATCTGCAGCCTTTATAAGCCACAGGGAAAAGGAACTCAGTGGGACCCTTTCCCCCTCCCTACGTGGGAGTCCATTCTCTGGGACTCTTCCCCCTTCCGACGTGGGAGTCTGTACTTGTTCTTTAATAAATCTCCACCTTTGCTATACCACCTTCTGTCCATGGATTCATTCTTTGAATCCGGCAGACGAAGAATCCGGATTCCAGTCCCGGGGAACACCGCGTGTTCCAGTCCGAAAATTCCGTATCATTATGACTTTCAAAAGCCTCTGGTAGGTCCTAAAAATATCAAGGAAAACACTACCAATATTATCCTTATAGTCGGAATGAAGGTGGTCATCAAGCAAATATACGCATATTATTTGTGTTGCATTAAGTGTTATAAAGGAAAAATAATTCATTAAATAAATGGATAAAAATAATTGGGGAACAAATTAGATTGTATACAGAAGCATGCACTATTTTTTAAAGGTATAGCACCGGGGAACACTGCGTGTTTCAGTCCAAAAATTCCGTATCGTTACGACTTTGAAAAGCCTCTGGTAGGTCCTAAAAATATCAAGGAAAATACTACCAATATTATCCTTATAGTCAGAATGAAGGTGGTCATCAAGCAAATATACGCATATTATTTGTGTTGCATTAAGTGTTATAAAGGAAAAATAATTCATTAAATAAATGGATAAAAATAATTGGGGAACAAATTAGATTGTATACAGAAGCATGCACTATTTTTTAAAGGTATAGCACCAATGTGGAAGAAGACAAGACCACTGGACAAAACAGGATAAGATATACACCCTTTATGTCATGCATAGGAGAGAAAAATAGACTTCAGTAAACAACTGGGAACATTTCTTTAATTCCATAATTAAAAGTCTTTGAGGAATGGACCTGTTTTTGAGAATGTCTTTGTTTTACTTCCGTGGCAAGATTGACATCATGTGGCCAACAAGATTTCCAGTACTGTGTTGTCCCATCTCTCCAAAATATAGGGGGGCAGATCCCTTGTAATATTATTTCTTAAGCAACTCTACTTAATCATAATAGATTTAATAGATATTGGAAGCCCTTTTGTTTCGTGAGGATAATATATAGTTTTTTTATGTATATAATTATATGTATTATAATTAATGTATTATCCTTATCTTTGTCTAATTTTAATACCTAAGTAATGCTTAGTCATAAGGTAATATAGCATTTTTAATTTCATACACTTGTCAAGTTCATTAGAAAATTTTTATAATGCATATTCCAGGCCCTGCCATAGCAGAATCTGTATTGCAGGGCTCTGAAAATAAGCATTTTGAACAAATAGGTAATTTTTATGCATACTGTGAATTTTGCAACCCACATGTATAGTAATTAGACTCACTGGTTCATAATCTAAACACTTACTAGTTATGTGACTTTTGTTGTTGTTGTTTTGTTAATCCTCACTCCAGGATATTTTTCCATTTATTTTTTTTAAATATATTTTATTGATGTTTTTACAGAGAGGAAGGGAGAGGGATAGAGAGTCAGAAACATCGATGAGAAAGAAACATCGATCAGCTGCCTCCTGCACACCTCCCACGGGGGATGTGCCCGCAACCAAGGTACATGCCCTTGACCGGAATCGAACTTGGGACCCTTCAGTCCGCAGGCCGACGCTCTATCCACTGAGCTAAACCGGTCAGGGCTCATTGATTTTTAGGGAGAATAGAAGAGAGAGGGAAAGACAGAGAGAAATATCGATGTGAGAGAAACACATAGAATGGTTGCCTCCTGCATGAGCCCCAACCTGGGCCTGGGCTGGGGAGGAACCTGCAACTAAGGTATGTGCCCTTGACTGTAATCAAACCCGGAACCCTTTGGTCCTCAGGCCATGGCTCTATCCACTGAGCCAAACTGACTAGGGCAATTTTTGAAAGATATTTATTTTAAACTTGATTTACTCACTTAATTAGTAGAGTAAAAAAATTATGGGAGTTTTAAAAATTATTTTAAATAATATTTGCAAAGTATTTGGTTTTAACCAAGGTATTTGTAAGTAACTTCTTCTTGACACCTTTTAAAATTGATTTCATATTTATAGCATCTGTGTTATTACAAGTCACTAACTAGGTTCTAGATTAACATTCACATTTATTTCAGTTATAATGTAACATAATTATTAATTTAATTTGATTTATCTATTTGATGGCTAAAGAAATCCTTGAGTGTTTTGCTTCCCTTTCATGGAGAGTACTCAAAGTCAGAATAGTTAGCCTCCAAACTTAAGAAGCATTAACCAGATAATGGATTAGAGTCCTGGGAACTTGACTTTGGCTGTCCTTACTAGATAAGTCATAATGTCTCAGATCATAGAAGCAGGAAATTAGAACTGAGTTTCTTACATAAAGTTAGGCACCCTCAAATGCCATTCTCATTATGAATTGGGAAGTAGAATATTGTACTCACCAGTGCTAAGAAGAAGCAAAAAGAACCTTGGAGTCCTGAGAGGGATAGTGACCTATCAGGAATACAGGTTTAACCTATGCCAGGCCTAATGGTGGTGTCTACACCTACACTACCTACCAGGTATGTGAATCTAGGCCAGGAAGTTAACACAACATGTATCCAGCTAATGATAGGATTTTGCCCAATAATTTGTCACTAACATGTTAGCTTTTCCCAGATTTTACAAAGATTTTTCCCATAGCTCATCTAAAATTTTTAGTTGTAATCAACATGAGAGTTCACTTACAAAAGTTTTTTTTAGGCAAACATAGTAAAAAAAAAACACCACAAACAAACATTACCATAATAATCTATTAGGTGCACAATATAAAAAACATGTAAATTGTGATAGCAATAACCTAAAATGTGAGGGTAAGGAAAAGTAAAAGTGTACAGTTTACAAATTCTATTCAAGTTAAGTTGTTATCAGTTTTAAATAGAGTTGTTAATTTAAGATATTTTCTGTAAGCCTTAAGGCAACCACAATGAAAAATGCTGTAGAAATTACACAGAAGGACACAAAACGGAAGTCAAAGCATACTGATACCAAAATACAAAAAAAAAAAGACAGAAAATGACAAACAAGGAACAATGGATCTACAAAACAACCAGAAAACAATGAACAGAAGTCTCTACTTATCAATGATTACTTCTTGCCAATCAAAAGACATAGAATGGCTGAATGGATTAAAAAATAAAACAAAACTAAACAAAAAAGCCAAGATCCAACAACATGCTACCTATAAGAGACTCACTTTAGCCTGAAAAATACACATAGACTGAGAGTGAAGAATGGAAACAGATGTTTCAAGCTAATGGTACCCAAAAAAAGCAGGGGTTCCTCTACTGATATCAGACCAAATAGACTTTAAACTGGAAATGGTAAAAGAAACAAAGACAAAAGGTTATTATATAATGATAAAGGGGCCAATCCATCAAGAAGATATGACAATTGTACATATTTATACCCCCAACTTTGGAGCACCCAAATATATAAAGCAAAAACTAACGGTTTGTCTGAATAGGTCAATCCACTGTTACAAGTGAAAGTTCCATCATTTTGAATATTATATCTCCAAAAATCTCTAGTCTTTCTTTAAAAAATTCATTATGTAAATTTTGACACTTCATTCTAGATTCCACGTTTCTCAAGTTCTCATGTTTTCCAGCATAATTGGGATTTTTTTTACCCATTTTTGCTCTAGTCTGGCTAATTGTTCAAAGTTTATTACAGTAAACTATTCTCTCTTAATTTGTATGTAATTTGCTGTGTAAATTGTTGATTGAATTTTTATTTTCAGTGACTATTTTTACTTTTAGAAGTTTGATTTGCTTCTTTGTGCAGATCAGTTTATTCTTTTATAGTGTCTTCATTTTCACAAGATTTTAATTAATTTTCAAATATGCGATGTCATTAAACTTAACTAGTTTGTGCTCCCTTTTTATTCTCTCAAGTGATAAGGGCTTTAATATTACCATAAGTTGAATGCACTGATCTCTCCTTTTGGTGCATTAACTTTTTAAATTTGTATTGTAAACTCATCTCTATCCTTTTCTTTTCTTTTCTTTCTTTGAAAAAATTTATGAAACTATCCTGCCGGAAAGATTTTTGTGTCTACTTCTGCAACAAATTCCCAGTGACATCACATAGACACAAGTAGTGTTCATTTTATTTCCTAAGTATTTGGAATCTAAGATATGGAACGGGTAGATATGAACCACAAACTGCGAGGTTGCTTAGACTCATGGGAGTTTGTCTTTATTCACATTCCAGGCAGAAACAAAAAAGAACAAAATATTCCCCTGACAAATATGTGATTTGTTTTTCGTTTATACTTCTCCCTTTAACTTAGGTAGACCACCTCTAGGATTAAGATTTTCATTTTGGACCTGGCCAAGGTGGCTCAATGGTTGAGCTTTGACCTATGAACCAGGAGGTCAACAGTTTGATTCCTGATCAGGGCACTTGGCCTAGTTGCAGGCTCAACTTAATTGTCTGTGTCTGTCCAGTCCCTCCCCACTTTCTCTCCTGGAACCTGAGAAATGCTCAATAGGCGATCTCAGCCATGTGTGTCTAAATTCGCTGTGGATTTCTACATGTTTCCAGTGAAAGGTTTTTGTTTAGTTGGTTGGTTGGTTGGTCAGTTGGTTGGTTATTCAGGATGGGTCTTAATTGCTTAGGCACGAAAAATTTTCTGATTCTTCACAGAGGTAAGCTAGTGTTGAAATCTGCTCAGCAAAACCTGAAAAACTGATGTAAATGCCCCCCAAAACCTGGTAAAATAATATCCCAAAGGCTATTTTAAACCTCAGGAATACCGGAAACATCAAATAGTCTTGTGAACACTAGGATGTTGAGATGCTACCACATGTAGAGAACGACTTTTCATAATTTAAAGATCTCATCATCCCCATTGTGAGAGCCTCTGTGCTATTCATCTCCATCCCTCCCAAATGCCAGCTATCCCGGTTTCCCAGCCCCTCTCTCCATCCAAGCGGAGCTGCAGCAACTCCTCAGGTAATTGTTAGTGTCTGTCCAGACACTCTCCGCTTTCTCTCCTGGAACTTGAGAAATGCTCAATAGGCAATCTCAGCCATGTGTGTCTAAATTCGCTGTGGATTTCTACATGTTTCCAGGGAAAGGTTTTTGTTTGTTTGTTTGGTTGGTTGGTTATTCAGGATGGGTCTTAATTGCTTAGGCACGAAAAATTTTCTGATTCTTCACAGAGGTAAGCTAGTGTTGAAATCTGCTCGGCAACACCTGAAAAACTGATGTAAATGCCCCCAAAACCTGGTAAAATAATATCCCAAAGGCTATTTTAAACCTCAGGAATACCGGAAACATCAAATAGTCTTGTGAACACTAGGAAGTTGAGATGCTACCACATGTAGAGAACGACTTTTCATAATTTAAAGATCTCCATTTTAATGTGTAGACTGTGTATGTTCATATCCATTTGTTATTATTCCTACAAAATTACTACTAGGACTGTCAGGCAGACATTGTCTGAGATGGTTTGTCCAATTACTTTGACCCCAAAAGATGTAACCTGTACAAAAAGAGATAAAAGCCAATTGTATTCTTGTAATGTACTTCTGTAAGTATCAAAATGTACCTACATAAATTATTGGGTAGTTAGTAAATAACTTGCTGGAACAAAAGGACCACTGCATTTAGAGTCAGAAACTTGATTGTGTGATCTGAGACAATTTTTCTAACTTTTCTCAGTTTCAGTTTCTTTTTCTGATTACAATAGTTACTTCTTTACTTAAGGGTTTTATAGTTTTAATGAGATAATATTTGTGTAATTTGTTTCTAAAATGGGCTTTACAATCATAAGCTATCACATACTTTATAGATAAAGCTACAGAAAATGTTGAGTTTGAGATTTTCCCAAATCACAGATGCAAATGATGGACAAAATAAAACTTCATCCAGGCCAGTGTGGTTCAGTGGTTGAGCATCAACCCATGAACCAAGTTCAATTCCCTTTCAGGCCACATGCCCAATTTGCAGGCTCCACCCCCAGTAGGGGGCGTGCAGGTGACAGGCTATCAGTGATTCTTTCTCTAGATGTTTCTAACTCTCTTTCCCTCTCCCTTCCTCTCTCTGAAATCAATAAAATAAAAATTTTTAAAAAACCTTCAGATTTTTAAAAAAGTTTGCTTCACATTCCTAACACCAGGGTTTGCTGCTCATGCCCCACGGAGAATGAAGTAGTCAAGAATCCAGTCATATATAGGATATATGCTATAATTTCTTAAACTCTGAAGTGAACTGGATCCAGTTACAGAAATAGGGACCTTTAAATATTTGTGTTTTCTAGATATAGTCAGTCATATTCCTTGCAAAGACCGCTGCTATTTTGGTATTCTGTTGTAAACCTCATTTCAGTTACTTTGCCATGATTCTGGGTTGTAGTACTAACATATTTCAGGATAATTATAGAAACATAATACTCTGTTATTTGTCAGGAAGGGAAACAACAAGTCCATCAGACCACATCATTTTTTCAGACCCCTCGTCCATCAGGCCGTGGCTGCAAGGAGGGAGTGTAAATTATCTGCAACTTTCTTTTAATTATTCAGCATCTGCCATGCATGATCCTAATTGTTTCCAAGGCTTCTCGGTTAAAAGTAAGTGGCTTTTCAGCTAAGCTTCTTCCTGCATTTTTATTTCATATGCAGTAACTTCATATCACTACTGAATTATAGAAGAGAACCCCATCTTTGTTGACAATATGTGTGGGTGTACACAAACACACACATATGGATTCTGGTGAGAGTAAGAATGCATGATGAGGAATAATGAATTTTCTCTTCTCCCCTTGAATGTGGTAAACATTTTTTTCACACAGGATAGCATTCTATGGTGAGCAGCGGGCTGGGAAGCAGAGGGCTGCTGGAGAACTGTGGCGAAGGGAGGCGGGGATATAAGATGGATCTGAGAAAGCCTTCATTTCCCCTTAGAGGCTGGTGTGTGATGACTTTCCTCTACATCTTTCTCCCGATTCTCATCCGTACCCCTGCGCAGTTAGAGGAAGGCTGTTCCTCTAGAGAGAACAATATAATTTCAGAGGGAGAATAAAACCGGTCCCTGTGTTGTCCCAGCCCTTTAAATTGTTTCTTAATGGTCACCTGGGAAAAATGGCACAGGTAGTAGGACCCTGAAGACTCATTAATATTTCCTCAGATACTGCCTACCAGGCCAGGCAGTTACTGGTTTCTCACTTTCCCTTCTCTAATCATCCTTACCCATTAGTCCAGCTAGGATTCCCAGGATGTGCACTAAATAACAATATACAAGAACATACCATGCCAGTGATGTCGAATGACCCAAATATTCCGTAACCCTAAAAAACATACCTGGAAATGCTCACTGTTAATTTGACCATTTGGTACACACAGAAGGTAAATTCTAACAAAGTGATCCTACCCTCATCTCAACCCTATAAGTTTGAAAAGGCATCTTTCTGCTTGTATCCTCCTCCAGCCTCTCCTAGCCACGTGGAAGCTGATTTCTGGTTAAGCCTCTTCACCATCAGCTGCTGCCTCCTGCATGACAGACTCTAATGTTGCCCCTTTAACACCCGTGAAGGTGCGTTGCTCCCACCCTAATGTTCTTCCTTTTTGTCTCTTTACAAAGTTTCACGGAGCTTTGAGGACAATTTAGAAGACCACGACATCACCATCATTATTTAGATGAGGCAATCAGGATCCCAAAATAAAATGTGATCACTGAAGCAGTTTATAATCTGCAGTACAAATTCCATCCTAAAGTGGGAATATTTTAAGAGGGAACCATGATATTGCAGGTCTGAATTCATTGCTGTATATCACAGAGCATGGGGGCTATCTGGGGAACCAGGGTAGGCAGAGGAAACATACGAAAAAACACTAGAAAGTGTTTGTGGTTTCCATTGTATCACCAAGATCAACTCAATTTTTTCTAATTGTCTAGAATCCACCTACTGGAACGGACAGAAATGTGCATAAATAGCACATCAAGAAGTGCTCCTGTTACCTGTTTCGGGGTAATAGACCACATCAAAATTTATGGCTTCAAGCAACAGCTTGTTATTTGCTCTCGGGGTTCTGTGGGTTGCCTGAGCTCAGCTGGCAGCTTTCACTTGAGTTACCTAATGAGACTGTGGTCAGATGGTGGCTGGGACCAGCGTCACCTGAACACTTGAGTGGGATGGATGAAGAGATGGCTCACAGAGCGACAGGTAGTCAAACACTGGGAGCTCAACTGGGGTTAACCAGGGGGCCCAAATGTGTCCCCGTTGAATGGCTTGGACTTCTCACAGGATGGTGGTTGGATTCTAAGATGAAGTGTATTCTAATCAAGAATTATAAGAGGCCTAGGAAAACCTGGGAAGCCTTTTTGACCCTACTTGGAACTACAATAATATCACGTTCACTGAATAGAAGTCAAGCAAACCATTAAGGTGTCTCAGATTTAAGGGGGCGGGCAGATGAAGCAGATTCCAGCTCTTGATGTGAGGAGGAACATGTACAAAATGCAGGGAAGAAATCGAAGGCAGCCATCTTTGCAGGCTGGCTGCAACCAGAGGTCAATTGTGGCTCTATGATTTCCATACCCGGGGAAACTATTTTTATAAGTAATGAAAACTGACTAGCTCCTCTCTGAAAGGACTAATGAAATATTAAGACGGAATTTTACAACGCTGGGCCTTCCTCATCTCCAGGTAATTTCTGAATTTCCCTTACTCCCATTGACACTCAATCCATATATCTTATATCCCTTGATCTCTCTTTTCATTGTGCTACATATACTTATTGGCCCCCACATACCATTTATAGTTCCTTGAGTTTCTGGTATTCTAATAATAAATAGAGTGGCCTACATCCAAGGATGCAGCATACATCTCCTACACCAAATTTATAACAGGAAAAGCTCCAAGCAATTTCACGGTCTTTCCTTCCTCAAACACAAGCCCAAGCTGGCTTCTTTTTATTTCTCCAACACTGCAGGATTCAAAAGTTCCTTTAGACTCTAAGCCATTGCTATTAAAAGTTGAATAAGTAAAGAATATTTGAGATTTCAGGTCCCCTCTAAGAAACAGTGTGCCCTTCTTCTTACATGGGCTTCTCCCCAAAACGTTGTCCTTCCTCCACATTTAATTTCACTGCACCCTGAATAAACTTTGTTCAAATAGAGTAAAATATCTACCATTAGCTTCTTTTGTTTCTGATTCCATCCCAATTGAAATAACTTCTCAGTTCCTAGGCCCACCCTAATAAGACAAAAATCCCTTGAAACTTTCATGAACACCATCCCACCCGCTGATCTCTGCCCAACTCTAGACAACATACTGTTAAATGGAGGCTGCTGAGGCTCTAGAAAATAATGTCTATTCCCACAGACATCTGATTATACCTAACAGAGTCAAAGGACTTGGGCTGAGTAGTGGTCCCTACACATAGAGGCTATAAATAAGATTCCTCAATATTCCAGAATAAATCCCCAAAACAGATTTTGATAGGTAGATTTTCAGAATTCCAGATTTCCAGAATCTGGAATTTTCAGAGCTTCTTGAGGTAGAACTCTGCCTGTGATAGTTGATTCTTAAAATTTAAGAACATGGACAAACATGCTCAGGCTCAAGAAATAAATGATAATAATAATAATAATAATAACTATTATTATTATTATTATTATTATTATTTTACCACAACTAGACTCTTAAAAAGCAGAAATCTTGATGGAGATTCTTACTCAATACATATGTTCTTTCCACTCAGTCATTGGCCTAAGTGAGAGGAAATCTTAAAAGACCTTGAGATCCTAGGAGAGTTGAGACTGTCACCGTCATATGATAAAGTTCTTCAGCTATGCAAGTTGAACCATATGATTTCACAAGGCACTTAATAAACTTTTTTTTCTTACTCATTTTCTTTCACATCATCATTGATCATGAGGCCCCCCTCATCCGAACTGCAGCAACTCACCATTCTGCTGAGACCAAGGGCCAGACCTCGGCCCATTGAGAGGCAGCCCTGGTTGAAGACAAGGGTGTACATCCTCTGGGAGCAGTTCCAGTACTGCCTCTGGAAGCCCACACACTCATCCCCATGGAGTTTCATGCCCAGTTTAACACTAGCGGGATATGGGCTTCTAAAATTAGCCATGAGCCTTCCACATAGAGAGGTGACAGGCATCATGCAGTACCTGGAGGGCTCCTTAGAAGGGTCCTGCAGAAATCCAGTAGCATCCCTTTATGCACTGGCTACAGCAGAGCAGTTCTTCTCCTGCTGGAGGAGCAGCCTGGGCTGGGTAGCTAACAGCAAGACCAGAGCAACCAATGGAAGCCCTCGTGTGAAGGTATACAAAAGAGTCCAGGGCTTGAATAAACACTGCAAATGAAGCATGCGATATCACAAGAGCTGATGCAAAGAGAAATTCTTGAACTTTACCCTATGGTTTCCTCTCTTACTCAGGATAAAGTTCTGAAAACCAAAGCTATAAAACTACCTACTGCCCCATCCCCACATCCATATACACTGTTTAACATCTGTGCTATAATCTATATTAACAAGACTTCACTCTTCCATTGTTTTCATTGTCATAACTATTCCACGAAGCCCCTGCCAAGGCAAATAATTTGATTGTTCATTGCAAGCCTTTCCCCAAATTTTCCAATTTCCCTTCAACCCTTCAGTAAGCAGTATCAACAGACACTTTAGGCTTTCAGACTTTTTTAATTCATCATCTCAAAATTTTTGCCTTCCTATTTCCACCAGATCTAAATTGTCATATCATAATCTTTTCCCACCTCTAATTAGCTATTTCATTGAAAGATCCAGTTTAAACTAAATTTCTTATCATTAATAAAGTTGACCTTGTATTTTCTCCTCTGAGAACTATAGAGCTCTTTTGAGGTGGCATTTTCCAACATTGCAGTGAGCAATTCCTTCAACAAACTGTGTAGGTAATGTTTTAAAAGATGAAATTCAACAGAAAGTAGAGCTCAGACCCCTGAAAACTAATCTGTCAGACTAGTGAACAGAGGGCAGTGAAGTTAGGGTGGGCATGGGAATATGGCATTAAATGGTCAAAAGTGTTGCTACAATTTCCCCTCTATCTCGGCTGCATAAACGTGGTCAAAGGAACCCAATAGTTCCTGAAATATTGAGGTCAGATCCTGGCTTTTGGGTGCAACTTACCTCCAAAATCCTCTGGCTTTTACAGACAGGCAATGTCTGGGAAGCGATCTCCCATGGTGTGTCCAGGTCATTGCAGATAGACACATAGATGATAGATAGATAGATAGATAGATAGATAGATAGATAAGATAGAAGATAGATGATAGATACATATATAGATACATAGATACATAGATAGATACATAGATAGATAATTTTATATAATAAAAGCCTAATATGCTAAGTGTAGGACCGTTTGTTCGACCGTCCGACCAGTCGCTATGACATGCACTGACCACCAGGGGAGAGACGCTCCGACTGGTAGGTTAGCTTGCTACTGGAGTCCGGCATATCGGGACTGGGCTGGACACGTTCTAGACAAATCTTTGCACCGGGCATCTAGTAGATAGATAAATACAAAGATAGATATAGATGATAGATATATACAGGTATCTCTGTTCTATGGTCCCACTGAGTTTGAAACAAGACATAGCACTTGGCATAACTCAAAAAGATTCAACTGCTTAATGCATTAATATATCAAGCTTTTACTGAAGATTTATTCCTAGGAGGGTGAAAAAAAGGTATAACACATAGCATATGCTTAATAAAATCCTTACTAGATATATCCATTTTTTCATCCTCAAAGTTTGTGAAATGAGCAAATCACCTCTTCTCTTCTCCTTTCTTTCCCTTCCCATTGAATGCAAATCCTCTCTGTAGCACAGACAGCCCAGTCTTTCCTAGTTTTTTTTTTAGCTAAAACTCTCCTCCCTTGGAATGCCACGTGAGGGACAATCTAGTGTTACTCAAGCAGAACAAAAAGAGAGGTCTCACCTCCTCAGAAGAATTTATCACAGAATTTATCCTAAATGTCACCTGTACATGACAATTATACAACATTCAAGTTACCATACCTCTGCAATTGAACTTGGACTAAATCCAAATCATACGTATACTAAAAACTGAAGCAATAATCTAGCAAAGAAAGAAGTGTTTAATCAAGAAGTAGCAGGAGGCTACAGACAAATATTCAGTGACCTAGAAAATTAAAATGAGGATTAATTTCAACCAACAACCTGGTGTGTGTGTGTGTGTGTGTGAGAGAGAGAGAGAGGAAGAGGGGGAGAGAGAGAGAGAAGAGAGAGAGGAGAGAGAGATACTTTAAATAGTGAAAAGCCAACAATCTTTCCACTAGTTCTAAGGTATATTGTTTGTTTATTCTGACACATGAGAAAATGGCTGGATATGCTTTGCATTTAGGGCATAAAATTGAACATTACATAAAGATAATAATAGGTATACTACATACATGTATGTATAGTGATACCTACATTAACATTTAAAAGATAATGATATTTTTGTTGTGTCTCAAATCCCTGTGTTATTTATATGAGAAAGATCACTGAAATCATCTGGGCGAGGAAAGGCCATTTGGTGGAGGGGCAAATCTTTGGATTTAGAGAAGAAATGTGCTGATTATGATTTCTTTGATTGAGTAATTGTGTTTAAGTCTGGTCTGATCTCATCCTCAATTAAAATGCTAGCTTCCCCCCGCCCCCATCCCAGCAAAATGAAAAGGTTGAATTAAGAGAAGGTCTAGCCTTATTCTGGGGTCCGGCATATCGGGATTGGGCTGGACACTGTAGTCACCCTGGGTGTATAAATGTCTTAGAAAGTATGGCAGCGGCCAAACCTCACATTAGTTTTATACAAATATGTAATCACAGTGTTTGAGATGCAGCAACTTATGAGCTGCTGAACAATAATTTGGTTGGCTTTTTGTTATTGTTGCTGCTGCTGTTGCTGATACCGTTCTGGGAAAGCAAATTTTCTTCACTGATAGTCACTGTTCTAAGGTGTGTGCATCAAATAATGGGCAGTTTTCAAGCCTCTTTGACAGGTGCAATTACAGGCACCCAGACACCCACACAAATGAGCCTGATGAAATCAGACATCTGTTTTCTTACACAAGCTGCTCTCACCGCCCTAGTATCTCATGATATTCCTTTCTCTAGGGGAGAGTGAGAAATGGCGAGTTCTCAGGAATGAATTCTGAATCAGTCTACAAACAACCCAGCCAACAACCATGGCCATGAGCAGACATGGAGACACAGGATGACAAGAGGACCTACAGATCCTGAGATCAGTGCCCAGCCATTCGGACAGCAGGGACTACTGGCCATTAGGTCGAGAATTTACCCTAAAAATCTGAGTTACCCACCTGTTCAAGTTGACTTCTCATTTTATCTACTGTGGGAAGGCGTAAGGCTTTAAATGAAGGTGACATAGTCTCTACAGTTGGCTTCCACCAGCAATGAAGAGAAAGAAAAGAACCCCAAAACATTAATTCCAAGAGAAGCTGACCACAATGAGTGGACGCACTACTTGACCATGAGAAAATAAAACCTGAGACATTCACTTTTTCCTCTTCACATTTAGTTTGGTTCCCCTTAGAAGTGCAGCTCCGGGACTGCTCTTCTCTGGGCTCTGGCCACTGGAAGAGATGGGGAGGAAAGGTGGTCAGGACGCCATTGCAGTCTGGGGCACTGCAGACCACAAGAGCCTTGCTAACAAGAGTTAGGTTATGCTTTTGCTAAATATCAATTTTTTTCTTTCATAATTACTCATGCTGTTTTGAACTTAATTGAATATTTCTTTTTTAGTATATCTGGTTTATATACCGTAGCTATATATCTATCAATGAATTATATGCAACATGTTCCAAATTCATCCCGTTGATGAATTTTGAAGGTCCTCAAATGTAAATTCTGCTTCTTTTCTTCTCTTTCTCTCATAACCAAAATATTGGCTGTAATAATATTTACTATCATATAAATACTATATTAACTATATAATACAGTCATGGCGAACCTATGACATGCATGTCAGAGGTGACATGCGAACTCATTGTTTTGGTTGATTTTTCTTTGTTAAATGGCATTTAAATATATAAAATAAATATCAAAAATATAAGTCTTTGTTTTACTATGGTTGCAAATATCAAAAAATTTCTATATGTGACACGGCACCAGAGTTAAGTTAGGGTTTTTCAAACGCCGAGCTCAAAAGGTTCGCCATCATTGATATAATATATGATCAGCTGATGGTAATATCTATTTCAGTTACTGTGTTGGGTATTAGGTAGGCAGTACTAACCAAAGTTGATCTACCTTTATCATCATGACTTCTGGTATGAACATTCATTATATAGATCAACACAAATACATATATAATTGTAACTTTGGCTATGTATGTGATTGTCATCCAACATCCAATATTAATGAATTCTTATTGAGTGCATTTGAGATGTCAAGCACTGAGGAAACAAAGATGATAAAATTCAGAACAGCCTTCAAGAGTCTTAAGGACCCAATTGGATGTAGTGAACCATATATTTACATTGCTTGAAAGAATAGTTGAATTAAATAGAGCAGAAAATTTGCAGGCAATGTCTAAAAATGTTGGTAAAAATGCTGGCTATTATTACTGCATTTTTTGTCTAGCTTATCAAATAATCTTCATTTTCGATATTGCAGATTAGAAAATTTTGTGATTAGAATATAAGAACTGCTTGAGACTCTATGAATGCAGTGCCAAATAAATGTTGAAGAGAATAGTAGTACATGACATCAGTTTTGGGACAGAATCAAAGGCTGGAGAGTATTAAAATAAAGGAGGTACAATTTAACAATAAATGATATACACATGTACAAGTTGGTTAAAGATAAGTTGATATAATATTATGATCATGATATAATATTATGATCAATAAGAGAGAGAGAGAAGAAAGCCATGCTTCAAGTATGGAGCTCAGCAGGTGGAAAGGACCTGAGACTGCAATTTCAATCGTAGGATCCAGAATGCCTTCAAATAAGAGTGTTTATGTAGGAAACAGCTGGAGTTGAGGCTGAGAAAGTAGTTTGGAGCTAGCTTACGGAGTGCCCCCACTAAAACTTTGTGATGACTTGAGCAGTGGAAAATCATTAGGATTTGGGGAAAATGATTCTAATTAGTACTTTCTAGATAATTTTAACAACATAGAATAAAATAGATTTGAGGTAAATGGTAAACAGGGTTTGGGCTCAGCTGCTTGATACTGCAAGACAATTTAATTGTTGGGGCTTACGAGCAATATGAGGGGCCTTGAATAGAGGGGTAGCACTCAGATTTAAAAGATGGACATAAATTCAACAGTTATGATTCAGAAACAACTGATAAAAAATACTAACGACTTAATTCTGTTGACAATGTGAGAAAAAATAGTCAACATTGACTTCAATATGTTGAGCTTTAGTGACAGGGGAAGGGACATGTCTTACAGGGAACATAGTTCAGAGCATTAGGCTAGTTGGAAGAAAAATAATGAGTTCATTTTTAGATATATTTTGAGTGTGAAGCTGTACCAGTGATGCCCAGGGATGAAGTACTTTGGTAGTCAGGCAAGAATGAGAGCAATATATTTACATTAAAAATATATAATTATGTTGGTAGTGATTTGATAATTGGACTTTTTTATGGCAACTTTCATCGTTGTATCCAATAGCTTTTAACAAATTGCATGAATCATGTTGGAAGAGAAAAAATATGATTGCCCAGAAGAAAAAAAAATAATTAATAGATGACTGACATTTCAAAGGAAGGGTGTATAGACTTTTATAAGCAGGAAATTGGAAATTGATTGCTGTTGGGGGTATATATTTGAGGAGTTAGGACCAGCCCAGAAGCCTAGAAGAAGTACATCAAAAGATGGTAGGAGTATAAAGAGGATATAGTACTAAGGAAGCTATGAGAGTAGAGAATTCTTAGGAAGAAAAAGTAAAAAATAAATTAGAACTCTGCGGAGATCAAAAAGCAAGAGAATAGAAAATAGATGCTAGCTTTTGGCCCAACGGAGCCTTTTGTGGCCACATAAAAAGCTAGTTATTTTAAATGAGAGGGAAAGTGAAGCTATATTGTAAAGGAGCTAGAGAATGAGTAAATTCTGACGAAAACTTCTTGATTCATAAGTCTAGGAGTGAAACAAGAAAAAGATAGAAATGAAGGTAGCTCCAAACACTACGAGGGTTGGGGGAAAATTATTTATGAAATTAGCGATTTCAACATATCAACAGAAAGAAGAGCAGGATATCTCTTTTTAAGACTTTTTTCATTCCTAAATTTATTTAAAACTAGTGAATTTCTGCCTTTTGATGTTGTATACCCATTACATTTCTAGCATTAATTGTTAAAGAAACAGTTTTAAGCACTTATCGGCAAACACACTTTCTGCTAATTCTTCTATTGAGGCTATAATATGTGTGAAGTATTAAACTGATTAACTCTAATTCCTTGGGATGGATTATACTGGAAAAGAATAAACTGATTAGTTAAAGAAAGAGAAAGGTGTGGAAAACGGAATGACAAGCACTTTTTTTTTGACTGGGTAATATTTGGTTAGCTATAGCTGATGTTCAGTGTTGTGATAGCCCCTGACATCCTGCCTTAAGAACCTTAATGGGCTTGGTGAAACTAGTGAGAGTTATTTAAGGTTTTGCTTCATTTATGTGATTTAGCAAGCCAGACGTACAGTAGACAAATCCTAAGCACTTTACCAATGTCACTGCCCTATAAGTCAAATACAGCCAACCACTTCTCACACTATGATTAATTTTCCCCCAATACATGGCTGTGTGTTTTAAGTGTGGATAATATATATACATGGTAAATGCATTTTGAATTACAAAACACTTTTAAACATAGTTTTATTGTATTCACTATAAATCCTATTGTACAGAACTACTTGATCAAAACCATTGAGCTAGTTGGTTGATGTTTAGATTTTGTTCTCCAGTATATAAAACTCTTTCAAAAATTAATCTGATAGGAAAAGATATATATTAACTCCTGCTGTAAGTCTGAGGTTCCAAGCAAGGCCTATTAAACTAGGAAGCAGTCTTTGGAACAATAAGAATAATAATATAAAATATCTTATAACATTTTATAATTTAAAACTAATTTACATTAATTATCTGGTTACATTTCTTTTCTATACTCATGATCAACAAAATGAAAATGAAGCTTCTATATATATAAACCCTAATATGCTAAGTGTCCCCTCAAGAGTTCGATGGACCATGAGTTCCATCGCTCACTATGACGTGTGCTGACCACCAGGGGGCAGCGCAGAATGAAGGAAGGCCCTGGCCAGCAGCCTGGGAAGGGAAGCCCTGCCCCGCAGCTGCTAGGGACCTTATCCATGCACAGATTTCATGCGCTGGGCCTCCAGTAAGTAGATAAAATGCCTTAGTGAGCTTGGTTGGAGCATAAAGGAAATGTGGAGCAGACCATCTATCCAAACTCTGCAACTTTATGTATTTATTAAAAATGTATTTCTAAGATGCAAAATCAATGCTTTTATTTTATTGGCTTTTCTTCATCTGCAAGAGTGTGGAGAAGAAATTGGGACCAGTAGGACAAATTAAGAGATATTGAGAAGACTTTCCAAACTGAACAATAAAGTCGTGTCTTATACATTTATCAATGGCTACAAACTGCCTGTATTAGGTCCATACTTTGAAATCGTGAGTCAAACTGTGAAAAGCAATAATCACTGAATAACGGCCACTGCGAAAATCAGGCGTAAACTTCTGGAAAACATTACGCACACATTCCATACCTGTTGGACAGGAACACCATGTGTTTCTGTCAGACACTTGCAAGTCTGCAGAGCGCTTTCATCCACACGTCACTTTTAACGCCAACTTTCTGGGAGGGGATTATGTACATCATTTCAGAACTAGAAGCAGATGTTAAAAGGGGCCACATAACTTTCTCATGGCCACACCCAGAGTGAGTGGTAGAGAGACAAGTAGGCCACATGGCTCCCAGGCCAACGCTCTCAGAAGGCGGCCTTGTGTGGTGGGATGCGAAAACACTAGAGAGCTTAGGGTGTGAGTTCACGTCTTAATTCTCCACCTGATTGATGATCTTGCAGGCTTTGCTACAAGTGTTGTTAAGCTCTTTATACTTTTTAGTATTACAATTCTATTAAAATGTTAAGAGTGTGATGTATTTGCCAAAGGGAAGCTGAGCTGATATTTGGACTGGCCTTTGGGGATGTTTTCAATGGGAAAGAAATTGCCTGTGAAACAGTTCCAATACCCCAAGCAAATCCTGCTGGCAAATGTGGCAGGTCCTGGGAAAGACATACCCAGATATTGTCTTTTTATCCCTGTAATGTCTGTGTGACTCAGGGAGTGGAGCAGCTGCTGCTATTACTATCACCATTATGATCATTATTCTGAGATTATTGATGGGAAAAACAGGAACAAGCTAATGTGATTGTGTGTGTGTGTGTGTGTGTGTGAAGTTCAATGCCTGACACAGAAAATATTCAACAAATAATGCTATTGTTGCTGCTACCAGTTTTATTCAAAATTAACAATTCAAAGATAATTTGCAGGTCTGGGTAGGTTCCTTTCATGCCAAGGGACAGCGTGGAAGAGAGAGCTTTGGTTTACTTTGGCAAAGGGATTCATTGAATAAGTAGAATTTACGGATTGACCTGATAAAGGAGAAATAACAGTATTTTATAATGGCGAATGCAGTATCTTACACTAGGAAATTTAGTTGACTATAATTTCAAAAACTGGGAGTTTTCAGAATAACAGTGATAATAATTAATATTAGCTGAGCTCTCATTATATGCCAGGTACTACAGATGTTCTTGATGAGCATTGTCTCATTGGAATTGTGTAGAACCCCATAAAATTGGCATCTTCTAGATTTATTGATGAAGAAACCAGGCACATAGCTAGTGAATGGCTAGATCTGTTTATAAATGCAGTTATTTCAACTCCAAATTTGAGCTCTGACAAAACCATGCTATTCTCCCTCCCAAAATACTATTGAAGTTTAAACTGAATTAATGGGGCTATAGTGTATGGGAACAGGGATGTAATGGACCCTCTTCTGCACTTTGCTTGCCAAACCACTAGAGTCTAGGGCAAACAATGGAAGCAAAAGATAAATAATGTTTTGGTGCAGGACAGTCAGGACGATGAGGATTCTTATGTCCACACCACCTGGGGGTATTTGAAGTGCTATTTATTTGGTACAATAATATGCATGAGTTATCTTCAAATATTTAAAGAGCTGTCAGATAGAAGAGACAAGTATACTTGTCTGATGGAATATACTTGTCTGTCAGCTTACTTTGAGATTGGCCATGTGGCTTGTTTTGTGTCTTAGTTTGCTGGAGCTGCCACACCAAAATACCATAGACAGGTGGCTTAAACAACAAAAATTTATTTCTCATCTCTCTGGAGGCTAGAAGTCTGACACCAGGATGCCAACATGATTAGGTTCTGGTGAGGGCCCTCTTCCTGGCTTGCTGTGTCCTCACATAGCACAGAGAGAGAGAGAGAGAGAGAACCTTCTGTCTCCTGTCTGGTCTTGTAAAGACATCATAAGGACTGCACTCATTAAGTAATCACCTCCCAAAGGCCTCATCTCCAATACCATCATATTGGGCTTTAGGCTCCATCATATGAATGGAGGGGGTGGGCACTGCAGTCCATAGCACTCTGAAAAGTAAAGTGTGGGCACAAGTTACCTTATCTAGTGCCACCTCTGAGTGGAGATGATAGGACACATCCTCTTGCTCTTCTGCAGTCTTGCTGGTCACTTTGAGACAAGCATAGGAAAAACAGATGCTCCCAGGACAAGAAAACCGAAGCCCCATCCACAACCTGGAGTGTGACTGGGATAGTCAACCTGCAAACTATAAAGAAAACCAGCAAGTTATTCGTGGAATTGAGTGTTGCTACAAAAAGAAGAAAAAATACCTCTATAACCCATGAAACAATGCTAAAGGGGCTCAGGCTCAGAGAGGCAAAAATATTGATTACATGCAAAACAAAACAAAACATTTAAGGGACCTTAAGACTGATACTTCTTTGAGGAATACTGAAAAGAATGCAGAATAGTGATAAAATTCTTATACCAAAAAATAGTTATATGACAGCAACAAAAAGTAGCGTCTTTTATTTTTGTACTTCAACTAAAACAAAACAAAACAAGAGGAACACATAACATTTAGATGGGGTGCAGAATAAAGATTTTCACTTTCGAGCACCTAATTGAACATGTTTATATATTTAATATAAGCTGTTCTATTACTTTCTGCAATGCAAATTACCGTGAATCCAGCAGTTTAAATAATGCTCCTTTCTCACCTCACAATTTCTGTGGGTCAGCAGTGTGGGCACACTGGCTAGCTGGCTCCTGAGCCTGGAATTTCACAAGGCTCAGGTGAAGATGACAGCTAGATGGCTAGACTGCATTTCCATTGGAGTGTTGACTGGGGACAAAACACTTTTAAGGTCATTCAGGTTGTTGGCAGAGATTAGGTCCTTACAGCTACAGAATTCATGGCAGCTTGACTTGCCAAAGCCAGCAAGAAGGTGAGAGAACAGAGTCTATGCTACTTGAGTCCCTGACTTCAGGGAAGACCTGGAACCTCTTTAAAAGAGCTATTCTAATTAGGTTAAGCCCTCTCAGAATACTCTCCCTTTTAATTAACTCCAAGTCAACAGATTAGGCACCTTAATTGCATCTGTAAAATCCTTTTGTCTTTGCCATATAATGCAACATAACATTCTGAGTGACATCCTGTCACATTTGCCATATTGTACTGCTTAGAGAAAAGCCACAGACTCATCAGCAAGGGTGTGAGTCTCCAGGAGTCACCACAGGGTGTACCTGCCCCAATACTCAGTAAGCTCCTTGGACTCCACTCTGAACCATGTTATTACTCTGAAACTCCTCATCATTTTCCCAGTGATGCAATCAAACCAGGCAGAGGACGATGGAAGCTATGGTGACTGGGAAGCAGGAATGAGTAATGAGGTTCGGACCTGAGACCCTAGAACAGTGGTTCTCAACCTTGGCTGTACATTAGAATCACCTGGGAATCTTTTTAAAATCCTGATTTCTGGGCCTCATCCTCCGGAAATTCTGTTTCTTTGTGATGGGGTGAAGCCACAACATTAGTAACAAAGAAACAGAATTTCCGGAGGATGAGGCCCAGAAATCAGGATTTTAAAAAGATTCCCAGGTGATTCTAAGGTGCAGCCAAGGTTGAGAACCACTGCCTTAGAAGGACATGAGAAGACTGAAATAAGGCGCCCACAACTCTGATTCTTAAAGAAACACCACCAAGAAGCCATGTCTGATTTAGTATGAATGAACAAGTTCCTCAACCTGCATCAGAGCCACACAGACATAACCAGAGGCAGAATCAATGCCCCGCTGGAAACAGCCCCTGTAACCTGTAACCGGATAGCAGTAGTGGAGCTGGGCAGGTGCCCCTGAGCAGCTATCCATCTGCACTTCAGTGACCCGGGACTCCTGAAAGCGTGAGTGCATCTCAGTGTTGGCTAGGAGGGACATCTAGTGGCAGCTGGAAACTAGGAGGCTGACAACTGGTAAGCACATCCCCTTGGGCAGGTAAAGGCTTAGGATTCTGCTAGGTGCTGACAGTGTGGTGTCAGTTCTAGGAAGCCATTCATCCCCCAATTTCATCTTTTACAAAAGATATTTAAAAGGCTATGAACAGATTACACCTGTCATATCTTCCCAGGCATCTTAGGATATTCACAGGCATTCCCTTAAGGAGGGGCTATCATAGAAATAATTGTAACCTCTAGGCGCCACATTATATTATATTTTGGTGAGAGAGAGAGAGAGAGAGAGAGAGAGAGAGAGAGAGAGGCGGGCAGGGGGGGGGAGAGAGAGAGAGAGAGCAATGATCAATGAGGAGAATATTTTGACATGGCAAAACGTAAGTGAAAGGAAGATAGGAAAGGAGGGAGAAAGGCAAAAAGGAATTAGTGATGCTCTGGGCACCCTCCATGCTCCCACAGCCCCTCTGGCCCAGGTTATCTTTTCCAGCTTGAGTTCATCACTCCCCACCCTCAAAGGCTTCTTACCAAACAGATTAAGAACTTTGAGATGTATTCCAAAAGTGAGCAATGGGAGACTGGGTCTAAGAAATGAAAAAAGAAAAGAAAAAAAAAAGGCTGAGACATAAGGATGCAAAGGTGACCTCTATGGGACTGAGCCCGGGGCTGCAGGGAAGGCGGGAGGCTCCCCTGTGCCGGTGGTGAGTGACTGGCTCTCTGGCCGTCTTAGGGGAGAGGACATTTGAAGGAGAGAGAAGAGAACTGTGTTCCCTCAGAAACCTAACAACTCCCACCTCGGTTTTCCTTCTTTATTCATGCTCGAGTTCCTTTATTTACTTGGAGTTCTTTCTTCCTCCTTTTTACTTCTCTCCCTTTTTAGGACTCACCTGAAAACTTTTCCCATTCATAAAATGGGAGTTTCTGAACCTTAGAAGGCTTTGAGGTTCAACTCTTTCCCAGCACTTACACACCCTTGGACACACAACACAGAGTAGGACTGAAATGGCATTTCCGGTGCAAACACTATGTGTCCCACTGCTCATGGGACATGGGGTCACTCCCGGGTCCTTCACAGAGCCCCGCTGCACCTCACTGGTGGCTGCTGCCTTTCTCGAGCTTTTGGCCCTGCTGGGGAGCTTGGTAGGGTTTTTACCCGTGTTTGAGGTAAATATCCTGTCTTATTCATCTTCCTGGCCATTTTAAAGAAACATTTAAATATAAGGAATGCTTTAATTGTTCAATCAAGTCTGCCAGGAAATCAATTTGGCAGCAAATTACCAGTAGTTTGTGTTGGTGGATGTATTTATAATGATAAAATTGTATTTCTTTGAAACTCTTCCATTATCTAAAAGTTTTGAAATTCAAGTGGAAGGAGCACTCTCTAATTACTCCCAATTAGTAACGTTTAGCTACATGCATGTACTGTCAACAACTGCATTACCATATGGCAATAAATGCTGTGGGCTTTCCGCTGTTCCCTTATCATTAGATTTTGTTATACTGAATCCCATTTTGTATCTCTTTGTCCGTTTTATGGCTGGAAAAAAAAGACCTGATTGTAGGTAGTTTTATTCCGAAGAATAACAGTCCTTGGAACTCAGCAGGGAGAAGAGAGTGATGTCATGAACATTTCATTCTCCAACCTTCTCCTCTAAGTCAGCGAGCTTTCTTTGTTTACTCCTTGATTGATAGAGTTTGACATAGTTACATTAGAATTTAGATGGGTGTTTTGGCTCAAGTTATTTGATGTATAAAGCAAATGTTTTATTATTTATTAGCTGCCTGCTTCTAGAAAATAAAATGGGGCAACATACAATAAAAGAATGAGGCAAAATAAGACTTAAAACAAAGTCACAGCAGGAGTTCACTAATGTCCAACAAGTCCAGCTAGACTATTGCTCGTGATGGTGATTTAAATAGCAGGGAACTAACCCTCTGACAGGTAACCTTGCTTAAAGGAGTCAGAAGTGGAAAGAACTAGTAGATATAGTTTTGGGGGGAAAAACCCAGGAGTGGAGCAAAATCAAGTCAGAAAAAAAAACAGGAAACAATTACAAATTGCAAAAATGGAATTGAGTACGTACGATAATCAATAGGTCCAGAGATGAGTAGGTATGAATAGAAGTCAGGACAAAAGGTGAGAGAAGGAGAGTCTCTAGACCACTATCAGGCAGGAAGCTGAGGGACTCCCTGTGCTTGCGGGGGGAAAAAACCCCAGGAGTGGAGCAAAATCAAGTCAGAAAAAAAAGAACAGGAAACAATTACAAATTGCAAAAATGGAATTGAGTACGTATGATAATCAATGGGTCCAGAGATGAGTAGGTATGAATAGAAGTCAGGACAAAAGGTGAGAGAAGGAGAGTCTCTAGACCACTATCAGGCAGGAAGCTGAGGGACTCCCTGTGCTTGCACTACATTCTGATTCATGGTGCGTGATGAGATTGTTTGGCCTAACAGCTTAAGTCAGCAAGCACCGCAAGAGGGGGTACATTGATAGAAAGTAAAGACTATGAGAAGCTACTGCAACTGAAGACAAGATTTGGATTTATCTGTGAGTTCCTCCTGGTCAAGAAGAAGAAGGAAGTATGATAGATTCCAGAGAAGACCAAATTCTTGGAAGACAAAAAATAGGATTGAATTTTGGAGAAATCTAGATTGGTGTGTTTATCAGGAAGAGGAGAGACAACTAAAAAATAATTATTTCTATACTCCTGACCCAATAAACTGCCATTCAGACATCCTCTCCCATTCTATAAGACAAATAAGTAAACTATAGCTCATAAAGGGTGGCTGTTAATGGCCGAGGAGAGCAAAGGGTCTTGTTGCAGGAGAGTTTCGCAGAGAAGTCTTACAACGAAGTCGTTAAAGTGATGTTGTAATTAGCCATTGTTAGCACAGGTATGAATGCCTTGTGTGTGTGCCAGCCCTGTCCACTCCAGGTCTCCGGCAGGGGAGTGAAAACACTGTCTGCTGTCCATTTACAAAAGGGACCGAGTGACCGACTGTGAACTGGAGGGATGAGATGGGCAGATACATGCATTTCATGCAAGATAACCGAGGGAAGGAGCCAGGCTGAGAACTAATGGCATAAAATGTCCAGATTGTTTTCAACAAATTCTCTTTGGACGAAGGGTAAGAACTCCTATAGAAATGGGCTGCCCTAAAGAGGCAGCCACTTTGATACCTTTACACCTACATCTGGGAAAGGCAGCGGTGGCATTTCGGTGCCTGGATCTGACGGCCATTTCATCTAAGAGGACACATGTCTAAGTGTAGGTGACACATTATCTTTGGAAGAATGTCAAAGGAGCTGCAGTTCCGGAGGAGTGAGCGGGGGTTCGCTGTTGTAATGATTGTTCTTACTCTGTTTCTCCCCCCAGAATTACTTACCTGTGATTCATTTGTTACAGGCATTGTGTTTTTTCCCTGAAACCATTGTTTTCATGGCATTTTATCTTCATAAAACATGCCTAAGGGTGCACAAGCCCCTACATGCGTTATGACACCTGGTCTCCCCAGTAATTTTAGGGAGAAAGCATTATTACCCCCTTTCACAGACCAGCATCTCAAATGCGCAGACATGGAATCTCTCCATCCTGCCTCACACTTAACGCAGCACAGCGGCAATTCAAGCTCACCCCTTTGTTTTCAGTTATTTCTAACGGACTTCTCTTACTCTCCCAGACATGTATTTATATTCAGGACAGACCAAAACATAACGTTTGGCTTACCCGGAACCATTTATCTTCATCTCTTGGCACCGTGATTATATAGCATTTATAAACTCCCTGTCCAGTCAGGCAAATACGTTCACTTCTTGGCTTTGATTTAGTGCACCGGGTCCCACTATCAAAGTTACTAGCCTTGCAAATTGTCATAATCTGGATCTAGATTTCCAGGCTTTTGCTTCTAAATCACTTGGCAGAGCACAGAGTTGATACAAGAAAAAGGAATCACTGGTAGGAAGGGCTGAGTTAGCATCACACAGCAATAGGAAATGAAGTGGCTTGATTTTAATGTGAGTTGTGAACAAAAGCTGCTACAGAGCAAACAGGGTTGAGATGGGACCTAACTGATTGTAATAAGTATCCTTTAGGAAATACCAAATATCATAATGACTGTTGTATAAAAGTTGAAAAATGTTGAGACAGTGTAACTTTCTTTTTTGGCAAAGTAATGCTTAGGAAGAAAATACTTTAAACTGTAATTTTAGTTCTCGAAAACATATGACTACAAAGTATAATAAAGTCTTTGAATCTCCCAAATTTTTTATAGGCAGAATCTAATTTAAACTATAAAAACATTTTTGATCAGAGGAATAATCTGTGGTTTTATTTTTGTTTTCCATATGCTCAGGGTACATGTGGTAAGAATGTGTTTTATACGCAGACTTTTCCCCATAACTCAGTCTGGATGCAGTGCCTGGGGACGGGTGTGCGCACTGCATAGTCTTCACCCCAGAGTAGTCTCCCTCCTGAGACCTCTGAGTCCCTGAGAATTTCAAGGCATATTTTCTCCCCCTGAGGTCTGTTTCCCCAGGTCAAGTCATGTTTGATTTATATTGAGAGAAATTTTCACCTGGACCTTGGATGTCAGTGAAGGTGGAATAGACTTTGGCATGTTTAGAGCTTTCATTCCTTTATTTTCTAAAGACACATTTGTAGTGTAGAGAGAGAAACACACACAAATAAAACATTCCTTTGGCACTTTTAGTTTATATACATGTTTATGCTTTCTGTGAGTCTCAGGCTTTGATACCCAACTACCTACTATATTACTCCACAGGCCTTTCCAACTCAATGTACCCCAAACCAAGGACATGAGCTGCACAAATGTGGTTCTCCTCCAATATCCAGTTTCTCAGGGCTGGCGTCATCATACATCCAGACAGCCCAACCAGAGACTCAGGGATCATCCTCGACACTTTCCTCTCTTCTCTGCTTCATAGCAATTTATTGTCCTTGGGACACTGTGGGGAGCCAATATAGGGTTAAGCCTCAGACTGACCTGTTAGCAAAATCACAAACAAGTCTTCTGCCAAGTCTTAAACAACCCAATCTGAGAGGTGGCTGCTGATTTATACGTGCTGTCATTTAAAAAATAAAAATGAGGGAATTTGCCGGAAGCCAGTCCACCCTTGCTGCTTGACACAGTCGCTGCAGGGAAGAAACATCTGCACAGCTTATGTTTCAAGGGACCTGGTGTATGTTTGCTCCCCCTCTTAGCGCTATGTGTTTTAAACAGGACCACCTCCCTGAGAAAGGTTGTTTCCCCAGGTGAGGATTTTTCACTGGAGTTAGGGATTAACAGGACTAAGACTGTTGGCAACAAATTTGGGACTTGTTGGGCCCACATCCCCAGGGGTCTGCCCACCAGGGAAAGCACCAAAGCCTATACCCCTGGAGACCCACCGACA
>NW_005363687.1:1460191-1462110 GCF_000412655.1 Myotis brandtii
CTAGGCTGCTGATCAACTGAACGCTGTATCCGTGTCATTCCTTCTTCGCCGACTCCGTCCACACCTTTGGGAACCCCTGGACCTGCTGGGGTTGGACCCCAACAGGACATAATTTATCCTTGAACTAGAAAAATCTCCTTTTATTTGGCAGGGGAAGAGGGATCAAGGCTTGGAAAGAACACTTGATTCCTTCCTAAAAGTTGTTTTCTGTGACGAATGCTTACTACACTTACCTTATAAAAGATGAATGCGTTTTGTGCACGTTTGAAATGATTCTATATGAAATAGTCATAAAGCCTTAATTTATGCACAAAATGTGGAGCCAGGGGAATCTAATAAAGTTAGCAATTCATTGAGAATCGCACACTTACAAGGCCGCGACTCTAAGTGCACGGTGCATCCTGTTTGTCCTGCTGGAAGGAGGCAGTGCCAAACCAGCTGCTGAAGAGATCTGCCCACCTCCTGGGTCTGAGTGATTTTCAGATTATGAACGTGGTGAATAACGGGAGCCAGGCAAACACTCCTGCTCTGGCATGTGGCAGCCCCACAGCCAAGTGTTCCAGAGAAGGGTCTCGTCCTCAGCTACTCTAAGAGCCTTCAGTGGCGTTTCATTACTTGGTGGTAGCGTCTCTGGTAAAGTCTTGTCCCACCTGTAAGTCATATTTATGAGCCAACTCTTTAACATGAAAGCAAAAAGAAAGGAAAAACGAAGAGGAAAACTATCTGCTGCCACCCAGCTTGTGATTCCATGCAAATTTTTTTTATTTTGGAATTTATTTGAACTAGACTTTTCTGAGCATTTGAATGGCATTTTGGTATTGTTTCTGGCTGCGAGTTAAAATTTATTCTGGCATTTAGTTGCTGCAATTTTACACAATGGGGATTGGCAATCAGGTGCTCTTAACAGGCTTATTTGGGGCATTTTAATCAAATTTTGAATGTTCAAGCAACCTCAATTTTGCTTGACAAGGCATCGAGGAAAATGTACTCATTTCCGCTCTCTAGTTCCCATGACAGTGTCTTTTGTGTAGTGGGTGTTACACGGCCATAGCCTCAATTTGCCTGTAGGATGCATCCACCACGTCTTGTTAAAAACTAATCAGGCTTGGTTTCACAGCGATCTTCACAAATGTAGGAACCGACGTTGCATCCCTTCTCCCCGCTACAGTAAACTATCTGGTAGTCCGATTATCCCAACTTCCCTTTCATTTTCCAGAAGGAACTCATCGACCTTGAAGTAATCCTCAGCACAACCGCCAGCTGCCCATTGCCTGGCTGCAGGGTCCTATCTGACCCGTACTGAATTGTGGTTGTTCCAAGTTGAAACAATAAGTCTGTCTTAGGATCTGTCACAGGAGGTGTCACTGCCTTGGGTATCTTGGTCCTTTATTACCAGTGGTTTTGATCGGGGATCTAGAACGGTTCAGAAATCTGGGGAAGGCACTGTGGGTAAATTAAATAAGAGTCCAGAGACGAAACATATAATTTTGGAAGGCATTATAGTGAATCAGAGAAGACTTAACTAAAGAAACTAAGTTCTCCTCGTCTCAAGACCCCTTGCTTTTTATTAACACAATTTGTCTCAAGGCAAGGCAGAGATATACACATCAAAGGGTAGGGTTTCTGTATACACAGACCATTGTCAGATTATCAGGTTTTGGAGAAACTGCCTTTGGCTGTTCAGGTGTTTGGCCAGTAGGAGGCAAGAATATGTAGATTAAGATGCCCTGAGCTGTCTGGCAGCAAGCAATCATCCCTTTTCAGGTTTGGGGAAATGCCCTCAGCCATTCCCAACAGGTGGCAACATATGTAAGACTCAGCCCTTGTTGAGTCCCCAAGTTCCATCAACCTTTTGATGAAATTCTTGCAATTATGACATGCTGGAATTGGCTTCTGGCACTTTTTATTCATATATATAT
>NW_005363687.1:1462393-1476300 GCF_000412655.1 Myotis brandtii
TCTTTCTCTGACTGACTTATTTCACTTAGCATGATACTCTCCAGGTCCCTCCATGCTGTCTCAAAGGGTAAGAGATTCTTCTTTTTTTACTGCTGCATAGTATTCCATGGTATAAATGTACCACAGCTTTTTTTTAAATCCACTCATCTACTGATGGCCCCTTGGGCTGTTTCCAGATCTTAGCTATTGTGAATTGTGCTGCTGTGACCATAGGGTGCATACATTCTTTCTGATTGCCATTTCAGGTTTCTTAGGATATATTCCTAGAAGTGGGATCATTGGGTCAAATGGCAGTTCTTTGTGGTTTGATATCATATAGAAAACAGGAGATATGGGGAAAGATAATTATATCAGGTTGCAAAACATCCACAATTCTATTTGAACTATCAACTTCCTCTTCTGAAATATAAAGATTTTGTAAGAATAAAAGAAAGCTATGACTAAGTACTTTATAAAATAAGTTGCAATAACATTTTCAACTAATTAGCTTAGGTTTACATGATATTAAAATATTGATTTAAGTAGTTTTTCCCCCCAGTAACGATTACAGCATATTAGTAACTTTTCTAATCTTTTAGTATGTATTATTTCATTTAATAATCAGATTAACCATTAAAGTAGTTTGGTAGCCAAGGTGGGAAACAGAGAGTTCAGATAAATGCCATCGATCATGAAGGCAGAAGCAGCAGATCTGCCTTCGCAGCAGTGCCCTATGTGGTCCTCTGTGAGAGCCCAGGTAAGGTATTTGTACTAGTCCGGGCTGTGCGATCGTGGGCAAAGCCACGCACTCTGTCTTGGTGCATATTAGCTTATCTGAGAAATGACAGAGGTGATGTAAGGATTCTTTGTAGCTTTTGTGGTTTGATTTTCCACAACTTACCTCTTCCCAAAGCATTCTATCTCTCCTTTTTCCACAGCGAAACAGCACTCTCAGAGGGCAGATGGCCGGGGCCCTGGAGATGTGTGTGCACTCTCAGGGAGGATCAGTTAGGGAGCGGGGGAAACTGAGTCAGAAAAGGGAAGACTCCAGCCAGGTGTGATCTTGGGCGAAATGTCTCGCAGGAAAAAAGGCTTCAGCTGAACTATGCAGGGAGACAGGAGTCCAGAGTTTCTCCCGGCCTGCAGCAAGGGGAGTGGAACTTCCATCCTGTTATCCTGGTTCTCAATGGAGGTTAAGGTCACCCCTGGTGGAAGCATAAACTCCCAGATGTCTCAGGTTCTCTGCATGTTCAATCAAGGAGGCTCCCGTAGCCTGAAGGTTGTCCCAACAATAAGAGTGATAATGGGCTTCACCGAGAGCAAAAGCACACGGGAGCTAGAGGAGGCCACACAAAAACAATGACAGGGATTGGAGAGGATCTAGTCAGAGTGCCAATGGTGCCTGCTACCATTACCCAATGTGTATTTAAGGGGGGACAACTAAATATTTACTAAAGGAAAATTTCTAAATGCGAACATTTGAAATTGGGATATAATTTGTAATGATTTGGCATAATTAATGTGGAAAATGGAAATAAAATGGGAATAAGGTAGGTATAATTAGTTGACAAAAAGGAAATTAAATTAGTAAATATATAAATAGAATAACTAGAGTAAAATTATCAAAAGAACATAAATTAAAAGAGGTACCAATTTTCACATATTGCATTTTTTAAAAGGGAAAGAGTGATAGGAGAAGAATAAAAAGAAGAAGAAGAGGAGGAGGAGGAAGGGTGGAAGGAAGGGAGAGAAGGAAGAAAAAAGGAAGACTTATTGTTTGTAACTGTGGTAAACAGAACAATGTTTTTCATTCTTGGGAGTCTAGCATAAGAAAATAGTTTTAAAAGTTTTATTATAAGAATTATTCGATAAGTGACTTGAGACTTGCTCCAATTTTAGTAGACCTCTGGGGCTGTGATCTATGATTGGTAACTTAAGTTCTTTTTGTCAGATTACTTATTTGAAAAATAAATAAGAAAAAATGCTTATTAAAAGGATCAAAAGAGAAAGCAAAAACAAAACGAAAATTCTGTGTGTGCCCAGATCAACCACAAATCTAAGTTTAGCCCATTTCTACGCCAGGAAGCGATACTTTAGCAGCACTGCTTGGCTCACAACCTATGTCCAAAGCCCTGGCCCTGGCTCTGCTCAGCATAAGTGATGTCTGTCTTCTCTTTAAAGTTTTGCTTTTTTGAACTCTTCAGTCACACTCTGTTTTCATGTTTTTAGGTCCCCAAGTAGAGGGCATTACTAGGCTGACAAGATAAATCCATTAAGGGTATGGTGGGAAAGATTTATGTAAAACCCAACCAGTCCCATCTAACTCTTAAAACCTGCTATAGTACATTTCTGTACATGAAAACACATTAATGAGCCACTTGGGTGTGGATAAGGAGCCTTCAGGAAGTGGATAAGAGGAGAAAAAGAATAGACTTGTCCTAAATAATAAAGCGAGAAGTATGGATTTTCAAGGAGAAACCCAATGAGAAGAAAAGAGAGCTCCCTGGTGGGAAACGCTCTATAGAAGTGGCAGCTTACAAACTCTGAAGAGTAGACATATCTAATGGGTCAATTGCAAGTTACATGCTCTGAAGTGCTGTGATGAATTTCCCTCCATTACCTTCAAACTCTCAGCAAAGGGGCCTACACCTGCAGCCTTGAGACAGCCATGTTTTGGAGTAAAGGGACTGGGCATGTCCAGTAAAACGATGGAGACTCTGTGAAGGTGAGAACAGCATCAACACAGGGTCCAGTGTGTTGTTGAGTCTTCAATAGACCTGATGCACACTTGTCTTTCCCCCCACATTTACTCAAAGGGAGTGATACTTAGAGATGCTGGAGGAGGGAAAACTCAAGTTATAAGAAGAATGCATAATTTAGCCCTGATTTGAGTATATGTAGCTGGTATCACCTCTGCTAAGGAAAACTGATATTTGGTGACTCACATTCATTACATTTGTAGGAATCTTTCATGACAACCTCATCCGTTTCTTAAACATAAAAGGCATAAGGATCATGGGATGTAGAAAGTGTCATTAGAATGCAGATTCTGAATGCAGGTCTAGGGCAGAACTGTGGAGAGTGGCTACAGTGTTTGGACAGGTTCAAGCCTCAGACTAATGAGAGGACACAGTCCTCTCATGGTCACGTGCAAGTCCCAGCTTGGAGGGCAGAGCCCTCCCAGCACAATTATAGCCAACACCTGTAGTTGTAAGCTTGAACCTATGGTCCGAACACGTGGACCCACGTGTCTGAGTGATGTGGGCTTGATAGAGTTCAGGTGCATGTAGTTGAGTAGGATTGACACTCACAAGAATGTTGTAAACATCTTGACCACACCCTTACTTTGCCTCTTGGAATCTGGCTATAAAATAAAGACACAACTTGTAGTCCGTGGCGCTGTCTCTCCACCCAGGAGCTGCGTCCCACCCAGACCCAGCTTTCTTCTCTTGTCTGTCTTTTCTCAATCCTTCACTGCCCCCTCTCAGGGTCACTGAACCTGGCTGAGCTGGCGCGGCACATAAGGTGTCCTGGGGCTGAGTATGCCATGCCATGCCAGCT
Source organism: Myotis brandtii (assembly GCF_000412655.1). Lineage (NCBI taxonomy): Eukaryota > Metazoa > Chordata > Mammalia > Chiroptera > Vespertilionidae > Myotis > Myotis brandtii. Next base: position 1,465,934 of record NW_005363687.1, read on the forward strand.
CACCACACAGAACCTGAGATTTTCTGTTTTAAATAAGATATTAGGGGATGTTTTGAGGTATAAATGAGGTAATATATAAAGTGCCTATATGCTATAGGTACGTAACAAACATTAAATAATTCCATAATTTTTAAAACAATGTAAATTCAGTGAAGAATATTTGACCTTATAATATCCCTCTATTGGGGGAGATATAATTCACCATCCATATTAATTCAGTGATTTTTTGTATATTTATAAGATAATGCAACCATCACTACTATGTAATTTCAGAATATTTTAATTACAACCAAAAGAAACCCTGTACCTATTTGTACTGTATCCCATTCCTCCCTCCCACCAGTCCTTAGCAACCACTAATTTACATTCTATCTCTATGAATTTACCTATTCCAGACATTTCATGTAAATGGAATCAAGTTATATGTAGTCTTTTAAGTCTGGCTCTTTCACTTAGTGTAATGTTTTTAAAGTTCATCCACAAGGTAATATATATTGGCATTTTATTTCTTTTTATGGCTGAATAATGTTTCATTGTATGGCAATCCCATATTTTGTTTGTGTATTAATCAGTTGATATTTGGATTATTTCCACTTTGGGGCCATTATTGATAATGCTATGATGAACATCGATGTATAAGATTTTATGTAGATATTTGTTTTCATGTCTCTTAGATGTATACCAATGAACATGACTGCTCAGTCATAAGATAATTTCATGTTAAACTTGAAGAATTGTCAGTTTTCCACAGCAGCTGCACAATATAAAATTCTCACTATGCAGGTTTCAATTTCTAGAAATCCTTGCAAAGCTTATGGTCCTTTTTAAAATTTTAATAGCCATCTTAGTGGGTGTAAAATGTTATTGCATTGTGTTATGAATTACATTTCCCTAATGACCATTGAGCATATTTGTATATGCTTCTTGGCCACTTACATCTCATATCTATTTCTTGCTCTGTTAAAATTTCTTCCTTTTTTTTGTTCCTCAAATGTGATAACTTCAATATATCTATCTTCTCATTTGCTAATATTTTTCTTCCACCTGCTCAGATCTGCTGTTGAGCTCCTCTAATAAAATTTTCATTTCAATTTTTGTACTTTTCAACTCAATTTTTATAAATTTCTTTTTTGTCATTTATATTTCTTTACTGATATTCTCTATTTAGTGAGACATTATTCCTATCCTTTTTTTAGTTATTTAGACATGGTTTCCATTATATGTTTAGACATATCGAAAATAGCTCATTTAAAGTCTGTTTCTATTAAGTCCAAAACCTGGGCTTCCTAAGGGAAAGTTTCTTTAGCTTGTGTGGTTTTTTCCCTACATATGAGTCATACTTTGCTTCTATGCATGTCTCACAATTTTTGGTTGAAAACTGGCATTTTATATAATACAATGTAACAACTCTGAAAATCAGATTTCCCCCCTCCCTACAGCTTGATGTTACTGTTGTTTGTAGTAGCAGTTGTTTGTTTGCTTGCTAAATTTTTTGTTCTCATTCTTTAAAATTGTATATAGTCACTGAAGCTTTTGAGAGTTGCTAAATGGCTAGTTAATGATTTCACAAAACACCTGAAACCAACAAGTCCCAGTCTTTGCCAAGTGTTTCTGGATGTGAGGGGCATGTCTTCGGTGCTCCGGCAACGTGTGGCTCTGCCTTCTCCTCCACCTCTTGCTTACACAGCACCTCCAGTCTGTCAGGGAAGAAAACGTGCAGCCTTGCCAGGTTTTTCCTGGGCACGTGCACAGCTCTATGCATGCGCCCGGTCTTCTGTATTCTGACAAATATTTTGGAATTTTCCAAAGGCCCTATGGACATCGCATTCCCCAGTTTTCTCTTTCAAGATTTTTGCTAGGTTTATGGTTTGCCCCAACTGTTATCTATTGCTTCAGACAGCAACAAAGTTAAACAGTTTCTTCTAATTTTTTTAAAACAAATTCCCCTGGACCCTGGCCAGTGTGGCTCAGTTGGTTGAGCATGGTCCAGTGCACCAAAGGGTTGCCAGTTCGATTTCCTATCAGGGCACATACTCAAGTTGCAGGTTTGATCTCTGGTCTGGGTGTGTGTGGGAGGCAACTGATCAATGTTTTTCACATTGATGTTTCTCTCTCTTTCTCTCTCTCCTCCTTCCTCTCTCTTTCTCAAAAAAAAAATCATTTAAAAAGATATTAAAAATAAGTTCCTTGGGAAAAGGCTTTTCATATATGATTCCATGAGCTCTGAGTCATATAAAGTAAAGTCAGCCTTGTAATTGGGTTTTACAGGGAATCACCAGATAGGTCAAATAATGACAATTCTCTGGCAATGAAGCTTTCAAATGTCTCTAACTTCATTTTCCCCTCTCCAGTCTGCCGGGTCTCACTGTGATTGCAGGCTATTAGTTTTCAAGGCTACTGTGGAGCCAGCGAGAGAGAAATGAAACGCGGAGAGCCTTGCAGTTCTTACCAAGAGTCGGCCATTTTTATCTTGAAGAAATGCTCCCCAGGTTACTGCTCTGATTAATGCCTACAGTTAAGAAAAAGTTGATTTGGACCATTTTTGCCAATTTCCTCATTGTTTTTATAGAGGAGAATAATATGGAGGTCCTTACTCTATCATTTTGCTGGCATCGCTCTTAATACTTTTCTTTACCTATAAAGCAATTACATTGATATATACAGGAGGAATTCTTGAGTAGTATATAGACTATATTATTTGGTAGGTTCTTACCACAAGAGTTCTCTAATATAAATGGCATTAATCCATCAATAAAATAGTGATAAGCATGACTCTGAGGAGTTACTGGGTCCCTATGTGTTCCTCATCGGATAAACATGTCAAGTTTGCACAGGGCCCGTTTATTACTTTGGATTTCATTGTTTCAATCCAGTTCACTAAGCCACCAACACTAATTGAAATGACTGAAAATATAGGTACAAAAGTCATGAGCTTAAAATTCCTAGTCCCAACAGCACTGAGAGGAGTGAAAGTATTATATGGATAGATAGATGATATAGATATGGATATGGATATAGATATAGATATAGATATAGATATAGATAAATATAGAGATATTTATAACCCAAAAGATGATAGATTAGATATAGATATAGATATAGATATATAGATACAGATAGTTATAGATATTTATAACCCAAAAGATGATAGATTAGATATAGATATAGATATAGATATATAGATACAGATAGTTATAGATATTTATAACCCAAAAGATGATAGATTAGATATAGATATAGATATAGATATAGATATATAGATACAGATAGTTATAGATATTTATAACCCAAAACTAACATGTCTGGGGCTACATGAAGGCAATTTAAGACCAAAGGAGAATTCAAATCAGTCTTTTTACTTCCAGCCCAATTCTGCGGGGCAAAGAATGATAGTGGAGACAGCATTCTCTTGGTGATAAACTCTCCAAGGCAGCAGGTTTTAGAGAACGGCCTAGCTCTTGTCCTTGAGTATTTATACTAGAAAGCAATCGTCTTCTGATGGGAGAAAGGTACCCACATAGAACAAAAGCATGAAACCTGACACATATTATTAAGATTGTGAAAAAATACTGTTTTACATTTCAATTTGAGGTTTTCCTTTTTATTTCATGTATTGAAATTACACTGGTTAACTAAATTATACAGGTTTCAGGTGCACAATTCCACAACACATCATCTGCACACTGCATTGTGTGTTCACCACCCCAAGTAAAGTATTGTTCCATCACCATTATTCCCCTTTATCCTTCTCCACCCATGCCCACGCTCCCCCCCGCCCCCCGGCAATCACCACATATAGTCTGTGCCCATGACGTTTTGTTCTGTTTTTCTTTTTTGCTCAATCTGTCCACCTTCCCCACCCCCCAAACCTATATCCCCAGATAGCTGTTAGCCTGCTCTCTATGAGTCTGTCTCTGTTTTGCCTGTTAGTTCCTTTTGTTCATTAGATTTCATATATGAGTGAAATCACATGGCTTATTTCACTTAGCATAATGCTCTCCAGGTCCATCCATGCTGTCGCAAAGGGTAAGATTTCCTTCTTTTTATGGCTGAGGAGTATTCCACTGTGTAAGTGTACCACAGTTTTTTTTTCACCCACTCATCTACTGATGGGCACTTAGGCTGCTTAGGGTGTAAATTATACTGTAATGAACATAGGAGTGCATGTATGCTTTCAAATTAGTGCTTTGGGTTTCTTTTGGATATTTTCCAAGAAGCAGAATTGCTGGGTCATGAGGTATGTTCGAGTAGTAAGGATTCAAGTTTGGGTTGCCTGTGTGTTTGTTCGGTGCCTTTTCCACTGCCCATAAATTTCATGATATCAAAGAATCAAGAATTCACTGATCACACCATCAACTCTATTTATTGCTTTAGTGACACATACTTTCTAAATCCATCAGATATTTAATACCGTGTTTTCAGAAATGTGTTTGAGCTTAACCAAAGTGTTTGCAACTCAGTTTAATGAGTCTTTGAAAGCACAGAGTGCTGGATCAGCTTTGATGTATAGAGTTCTCCTTCTCTAGGATGACATTTCTGATCCCATGCCTGGCGACAAAAGAGGGGACAACCTCATGATGTTCCATATTCTAGCGCGCACGTGCACACACACTCACACACAATTTTTGTTGCTGTTAATCCTCACCAAAGGGTATTTTTTCCATTGATTTTTAAAGAGAGTGGAAGGGCGGGAGGAGGGGAAGAAAAAGTGAGGAGGGGGAGAGAGAAACATTAATGTAAGAGAGACACATCAATTGGTTGCCTCCTGCACGTGCCCTAACCGGGGCCTGGGGATCGAACCTGCAACCAGGTACATGCCCTTGACCAGGAATCGAACCTATGATCCTTATGTGCATGTGGCTGACACTCCAACCACTGAGACACACTGGCCAGGGCCACACACAAACTTTTTAAATTAAAAGGGGGAAAGGTAAGGAAGACAAAATGGTCATCTTTCCATAGGGAAAAGGAAGTGCTTGGATAATTTGAAGGATGCAAGTATATCTGAAATCTGTAAAGATGAAAGGTGTCACTTTTTACCCAGTAGCCTTGTAGAATGATAAGATCTTGAATGTGTCTTGCTTCTTCAAGAGGTCACTAGAATACAGCTTCCAGAAAAAACTGAAAGTTTTTCATGAAGGAGGTGTAGTTCCCTCCAGGGGTTTCCTTCAACACACTAGTAGATTGCTACAAATGTTAGTGTTCACAAACTTTTTGATGTAACTTCTAAATCTTTCTGGGTTCCTTTTATAAATGTTGATATGACATGAGGTATCTTTTGTCAAGCTTCAAGACTAGATGCGATTTCTAGAATTTATTCAAGGGTTCTCTCTGATACCTCCATGATCAGAGAAAACAAGGGTGCATTTAGGGTTCAAATTTAGGAAACTAATCATGCTTTGTCTAAGACCTATCTTGTTGTCCAGGCATTTGTCCAAAGACGTCAGGTGTGTGTCATGGAGAACCACTAGGAAGGCAAATTGTGAGTTGACTTCTTTAGACCTTCCAGAGAGAGAAAGAACAACAGGCAGAGTTGGGGGTGGGGGGGGGTGGGAAGGGGTGTTGAAAATAGTGTATAATTATTTGAAAATCTGCCTTAAGGCAAAAGAGCACCAACATTTTTCACTAGGTCTTCGTGCCAGGGGAATACCTCTTTGCTAATTGAATACTTCCTAAGGGGATTATTTTTATCTTTACATCATTCCCAAATTGATGATTTTGAGATTTTTGCCTAACGTTTTCTTTAATATTTAAACCATTAGCCAGAGAGAGTGTCATTATCCCATGTAGTAGAGAATAGAAATTGTTTCCATTTACAACTGAAAGGGAGGTCAGAGTTGGGTGGATATTCTTATTCCAGTCCCAGGTGGAGGCTTTTCCATGTAAGCAACGATCAGTACTACAGTTGGCTGCCGTTCCAAACTCTTCTCATCTGCTTCGAGGCAAAGCTGGCTCTCCTCCCAAAGCCAAATGGAGGCCAGTTGTCCTGGTTAGTCTCTCAGGGGGACAACTGTGCGTTTCCCAACAATGAGAAATTCTTTTGGGTAAAACAGACCCAAAGTGTTATCTGTTCTCACGTTCTGTCTCTTATTTGTGTTTGGAATCTAATCATAACTGTTCGGTATATAGTTTTCTCTAATTCATACATACAATCCCATTCCTACTCCACTTTATTCTCTCGATACTTAATAATAAACCTGTTCTTAGGCCCTCTCCTACATATATCAGTACACACACTCACACACATGTGCATGTGCGCACACACATACCGTAAGCACAAGTATGCACAAACAAAATTATTGGTCAAATATGTTAGTCAAATGTCCCAAGAGGTCTACAATCAAAAGAGAAGATGTTCTCACATGCTTACATTCCAACATTAGTTTAAAAAGATGATTTTCGAGCTCTTGAATTAAAAAAAGTGTTAGTCAAACTCCTAAGAAAAACAAAAAAAACTTGATATAGTTTGTGTTTTTTATAAATTTTATAGGCTCATATCCAGTACTAGTGAAACAATTTACTTATAGTTTTATGACTTCTACATCCTAAATTGGTCTCTGCTAAGCTAACTAGAATATAAAGAATGTTCTATCAAACTAGGATGCACCTTTTGTTTTACTCCTGTGGAATTCCTACACTTTAAACATATATATATTGATTTCAGAGAAGAAGGGAGAGGGAGAGATAGAAATATCAACGATGAGAGAGAATCATTGATGGGCTGCCTCCTGCACGCCCCCTAACTGGGGATCTAGCCTGTAACCCGGGCATGTGCCCTGACCCAGAATTGAACCATGACTTCTTGGTTCATATGTCAATGCTCAACCACTGAGCCATACTGGTTTTTTTTTTACTGTTTTTCAAAGGTACTAAAGATCGGGAAATAATTTTACTTCATATTTCCCATGTAAAAAGGAAGCATAATTCTGTAAGACATGTTACCACTCTTATTTTAACTAATAGTTATTAGCATATACATATTTCTAAAATGCTGAAATGAGAGCTATAACTTTATGGCAGTATCCATGTTGAACTTCCCCTGAGCCCTGTGCTCTGAGAACAGCAATGTTTAAGAACACCGTCCCCACCATTGTGGGTCTCAGAAATCCCTTCACCCTTTTATGCTCTAAGAAATGGCTGCCCACCAGGAACCTCCCTTCCCTCTATGAATAAATAAGACTCCTTGTCAACGTTTTCTCATGGCTCCCAAGAGACTAGCTGATGACCCCCTTGTTTACCTGTGGTGAGGCCAAACAAAGATCCTTTTCCTTCTTCCTGAACCTGCTGTAAAGGGCAGATATAAGCCCTCCAACTTCTTGTTCATCTCATGAAGGATTACCTAAGATTAGGTCTTTCCCCCTAAAACTCCATGGCCACAGAGATAATAATTTCCTGTTCAGCTCAGCGACTAAGCCTTCATCCAATTGCAGAACAATCCTGCTCTTTGCTCTTCCCTATGAGAATCAAATGCAAGAGCAGGCTGCTGAGACAGTCTGCTCCTCAGGTCTGCATGCTCTCCGTCTTCCACTTGCTTGAATAAAATCGGTTTTCTTAGTTGTTCTTGTTGTTATTACATCAGTGACGCTGAACAAAAGGAGAACTCTATTTAGGTGATTCCAAGCTAACCTTTGGAGCTAGTTGTCAAGCTCGTCACCAAGTGGCCCTTGAATAATCTTTTTTTTTTCCCTTTAAAGTCTACATTTGGCATCTGCACTGCATATAGGCACGGTCACATCCAAATAGAAACACACCTTTATACCTTTGTTGAGCTCCATGTTTAAAATAGGGGATTAACCTCCACCAAATGGCAAGTCTCGAAAGGCAGGATAAAGAAAGATTTTCTAAGTCTTCACAACCCCTCCCTATTCACAAAGGGTAAGCACTGTTAGACTTTTTAGTTTTAGTTGATCATTTTTATAAATAAACCAGGTGGTATTTTTTTTTCGTTCTTCCTCAATTTCTAGGCACCAAGCAAGCTTTGTCCTTTGAAATGTCCTTTCTTCAAGACAAACGCCCGGGGCTCCTGCACAACTTGGTGGAAAAGGCAGGCTCCTTGGATAATGCTCCACAGAGGCAATTTGGATTTTCGTTAAATAAGAATACTTCTACTACTTCTGAGCTGCCTGACACATGCCACCCAAAACACTAGGCATATCACACATGACATTTTCTACTGCACAACAACGGCTGGAAGTCAGAGTCAGGTCTGTCTGACTCCAACATGTCTGCTCTTTCCTTTACTGATGATTGATCTATGTTAAGGATAAATGTCGGGATCTGTTACAGAAAAAAAGAGATAGGTTGTGAAGTACATGAAAATCTTCATAGATTAACAATAATCCTCTGAAGATTGTGTGTGTGTGTGTGTGTGTGTGTGTGTGGTGTGTGTTGGGGCGTGGGGGAATAACTGTAAATTCATACTTGTATGTTTTTAAATTACCCAAGGATAATTTTTCCATTGATTTTCAAAGAGAGTGGAAGGAAGAGAGGCAGAGGGAGAGCGAGAGCGAGAGCGAGAGCGAGAGAGAGAGAGAGAGAGAGAGACAGGTAGAGAGAGAGAGAAACACTGATGTGAGAGAGACACATCAATTGTTTGCCACCAGCACATGCCCCGACTGGGGCCAGGGATCGAACCTGTAACCCAGGTATATGCCCTTTACCGTGAATCTAACCAGAGATCCTTCGGACCTTGGGCAGTGCTCTCACCACTGAGTCACACCAGCCAGGGCTCATATTTGTCGTTTAATATTCTGTTAGATAAAGCAAGAATTGGGCCCCTATTGGGCACATCAGCTGTGGTGACCAAAGGTCTCAGGGGTTGGTGCCAAGGGTGTCTGTCCTCAGGTTTCTCTGAACAGCTCCACAGGGAGTGCCCAGTGTGCAGACATAAAGTAAAACAATGGAGAGATGTGGGGAATTATCTGACTGCCTTTTCCCTATAGCGTGTTATGAAAATGTTATCCCCAAATCTAAGAAGTATGAGGTAGAATTCTAGAAACACAGGTGAGATGAAGCCAATGTGTTATTTATACCAACGTGAACTCACATCAACTCCCTCTGAATGCACCACATTAAGCTGCTTTTCTTGGGAAGAATGAAGTTTGAGACAAAGGTGTTTTTTGTTCAGTCGTAAGAAAACATCTCAGGGAGCTGGCTCTCTGCATGCCGTTCTTCTACACTTGCAGCTTCATTTCCTTAGCTCCCCCTGGGAATGGGGAGAAGGCTGGAGCGGCCTGGTGGAGTCCTGCCGTCGGGACAGAGGGAAAGAGGCCAGGAACCCATGACTTTGTCTGTGACCATGCTGGCCTTGGGTCTTTCTAAAGCACCAGGTCCTCTGCTACTGCTTGACCAGTGAAGTTTCAAGACAAACTTGCATCTATCAGTCGTCCAATTTCAGATCCACTAATTTTTTTTTTCAAAAGAATAGAGTTTACAGTGAAGTGATCTAAGCGAACTGTATCTGCCAATGTTTGGGAAAGATACCAGGAATCAAGAGGCAAAACTATTGACAAAGAAACAAAAAATGAGATAAGACAAACACTAACAGAAACCTCGAGAGCCAAGAATAAAGCCCTCACATTGGTACCGTAAAGTATGGGCAGTTTGAATTCAATTTGTAAAAGAGAAAAGAAAGTAACAGATATCTCACTCTGCCCTCAGATCCTCAGCACCCTGTCCAGCTCATGGTCTACTTCCCTTCTCCTCTGCACTGGCCTGCGCTCTAACTGGGCTCTTACTGCTGTGGGATGGCTTCCGGCCTTCTTGGCATGGCTGATGCTTAAAATGCCCTCTGTTGGCACAATTCACTTTTGCCATCTCTTTGATTGGCGATTCCTGAGGTTGGGTGTCTATCCCAACTAGTGATGCCCCGCCAAGCCCAGGGGTCCCCTATTGAGCTCCCCAGGACACTCTTTTGAGGCCCCACTCATTGCAGTGGTGTGAGCCTTGTCCCTGTGCTCCTCCCCTCTGAACTCAGAGCACATCTCCTGTCACAGAAATCCTCTTCACAAAAATCCTCCCTCCATCTCTGAGGTGTGTGCCACCTGCCCAGTTCTTAGCTAACCCTTTTTGAAACTTTGGTATTCTGGCAACTCCACTGAAATTTCACATCTGTTTCACCTTAGTGTCTCATTCAAAACTCCCAACTTAACATCATGGCACACAGCATTCAGCATTTCCTACGCTATGATGGTGCCATCCGGTGCCATTCCCAACACTTTAAGCCTGAGTATTGTTACAATCATCTTTTTGAGTGGTGTATCATTACAACTGGAACTCTTCACCTTTCCACTTTGTGCTCTGGGCTCTGTAGAATTTTTGAATTTTAGTGTTTGTTCTATAGAGTGCACAGATCCTTGGAGTCAACG
>NW_005363687.1:1476353-1479875 GCF_000412655.1 Myotis brandtii
CACAGGTCCAGTGGATGTTTGGAAGAATGGTTCTGCAGGCCAGGCTGGCTTCTGTAGTAACTGCGTTTATTGAGGGAACAAACCCATGGCTAATCAAAGAGCACCCTGGTCCTTCCTGGGGTGTCCAGTTCTCATGGCCTATGGCAGTGATGGCGAACCTTTTGAGCTCGGCGTGTCAGCATTTTGAAAAACCCTAACTTAACTCTGGTGCCGTGTCACATATAGAAATTTTTTGATATTTGCAACCATAGTAAAAGAAAGATTTACATTTTTGATATTTATTTTATATATTTAAATGCCATTTAACAAAGAAAAATCAACCAAAAAAATGAGTTCGCGTGTCACCTCTGACACGCGTGGCATAGGTTCGCCATCACTAGCCTATGGGCTGGAAAATAGAGCGGGGATACTGGGATTGAAGGGATGTCCTGTGGTCTCTTCAGGCATGGTCTTTGTGGTCCCAAACAGCAATTCTCATTGTCTGATAGGCTATATAATTTATCTGTCTTTCATGGTCCCTCTCTCTCACTAAAATATACATTTCATGAGGGTAGGGAACTCGGTTTTGTTTTCTGTTGTATCCTCCATGCCTGGCAGCTAGTTCAAGAATGGTTCCTATCACTAATGGAGTAAGAAGAAAGGGAGAAAGTATGAGAAGGTAGATTTCTGGCTCAACGCAAAGACCTTTCTAATCATGTGTATTGTCTACAGGTTGAGTGGCCTTCTCCAGGGAATGGGTCTTCTCTGGAGCTCGATGAACCCCGGGGACTGTTGGCTGGGACTGTTTTGGGATGACATGTTAGAGGTCTTCCAGCCTTGTGGTTCTAAAGATGGAGCTGCGCCAAATAACTTACAGTGGAGGGAACTCAGGACAGTCCCATTGTATTGTTAATTGACCTTGGGGTGAGGAGTCAGAGATGGCACTGAGCTGAGGCTCCCAGCTGGGGATATGGGTGCCATTGCAGGGAAAAGCTGGAGTTCAATAGAAATGCTGGTTTGTGGGAAAACTATAAGCAATGAGAAGCTTTGGGTTTAATGTGTTAGTGCAGTGGTCGGCAAACTGCGGCTCGCGAGCCACATGCGGCTCTTTGGCCCCTTGAGTGTGGCTCGTCCACAAAATACCGACTTCTGCGCATGGGCCACGAAGTTTCAATCGCACTGTACGTGCACGCCTGCACGTGGTATTTTGTGGAAGAACCACACTCAAGGGGCCAAAGAGCCGCATGTGGCTTGCGAGCCGCAGTTTGCCGACCACGGTGTTAGTGTATCACACAGGAGACATCCAGAAGGTGATTATATTCAAGCAAATAGGGAGCACTGGAGAGGCTAAGGTATGTCATGCCCATTTGTTAGAAAAAGCCACACTCTTCTCTATAGGGAGGTATCTGATAATGATGCTTAAAAGGTGTCATAGGTGAACAGCACACGTAGTAATACAGTTTCATATAATTATGTAGAATGTAGGCATTATAGTATCATTTCACAGGTGAGAAGACAGTCCCAGAGTGACTTTATTGCTTATAAAGGGCAGAGCTCTAACTTGAATCCCTGTCTTCAGACTATGAGTGTAAAGCTTTCTCCAGCTTTCTGCTTCTGAGAGCTGTGAGGCACTAGTCTGTGACTCCTCCTGACCATGGGACTGACCAGCTGGCTGCTCATTGGCAGCAAGAGCACCCACCATTTGTCCTTGACCTCAGCTTTGACACCCCCACCCCACCCCCAATTCTAGTTCCAGTGCTTGCCACTTGCTACCAGGGAGCCTCACAATAAAACTGCAAATTAGTGAGAGCTGCACCAGCCAAACTTTCTTGGATGGTTAATACAACCTGCTCCCCAGTGCGGTGGGCTCTTCCTGTTTCTTTCCCTCTGGTGATGGTGTTCACTGTGAGAGCAGCTAATGGTTAGTCAAGTGCAGTGGCTTGGGATCTGCGAGAAAATGAGCTCAACAGGGAACCACAAATAAGTTGTTAAAGCGAAGTGGAAATGAGAAGTGGAGGGGATTTGGACAGGTAGCTGAAGAAGCACTGGGGAGCATGGAGACAACTCGGGGGGAGGCTGTATGAATGCAGTTTCAGGGGGGCATTTGCCCCACTGCAGCATGAAAGCACCTTTTTTTTGCACTGGATTTCAGCCTCGAATGAAGAAGGGAGAGACCACAGGAATAATGTGTGTGGGGGGATGATGAACCAGGAGTGCCTTGTAGAAGTAATATTTTCTGTCTCATAGCTGACAGCAGCACCTACTATATAATTTCACACTTTGTGCGAAAGCTAACTTTTATTTGCTATACTGAAAAGGCTGGCCAGTAACTCCCAGAACTCATGGACGGCAAAGATTGGGTCCAGTCTTACTTGGAGAGCTGAAGGGATATAGGCTTAAGGGTTTGTGGTATTTATCACTTGCAATTGTTGGAATCCTAATTCGGCACTACTGGGTTAGGGCATGTTCCCGCAAAGTAAAGATCAAAAGCTTTCCTGTGGGGAAAGTCTCAGCGTTATATCTGAAAGAGGTGACAGCCGCATTTTACTGCCATCAAAATAATTCATTGCCCATGTCTGTGCAAAATACTTCGGTAGGCACCAAGTCCCAGAGGCTTCCCGATTCAGTCATCGTGTGCTTTCTGCAGTCTGTTCAGTGTCCCTTTAGGCTCTCCACCTGTGAATAAAATGGATCCCTGGAAAACTTCATCTCTGTGGAGACTGCAGCCAGTCAAGAGAAGGCTGGGGCCACCATCCGCGCCAATTACACAGGGCCGGGGAGGCGTCTTAGGAGGCGCCATCCGCAGCCTCAGTCTTGGAAATTGTAAATACAAACATCCTTCAGGTTTCCACTTTCCACCAGGAAATCTGGGGAGAGGTAAGAATTGAGGTTTTGTTCCATCAGCATGAGCCATGCTGAGGCCGACTCTTCACTCTTTGCTTCCTCTCCCTGCCCCCCAGGCAGCTCCCATACTGCACCTGAGAGAGAGGGACACAGGTGCCTCTCTTCCCCAGGGAGGAAGTCAGCAACATCATTTGGGACACCAGCCCGAATCGTTTTAAATTTTACCTCTTAGTCAGTTGCCTGGTGACATGTGTGTCTTTGCCTACATCTCCATTTAAAGGCAGCACTTTTTAAAAAGGTAAGTGATCATGAATCGGCTTGGGGGTGTCTGCCAGGTCCAATGGCACAAGGTCCTCTGCTTCACCAGCATGTCTTTCAGGAACTCCAAGGGCAGGTGGCTCCCCAGGTCCACAAACTCCCGCCCTCGCGCACACGCCCGGCTCCCCTGCCCCGCAGCGTCAGCCTAGGGACCCTAAAGCAGCCTCGGGAGGCGGCCTCCCCATTGGCTGGGAACTGCTTTTGCACGCACTTCCAGGGAGGTGTGTGTGCGTGTGCGTGTGCGTGTGTGTGTGTGTGTGTAAGGGGGTGCTCGGATCGTTTATTCATCTTGGGCGCATTAAGAAAACCTCATCAGGTGGGGGTGGGAGGTGCTACTCTGCCAGAAGCCCAGCCCGTCCGTGGCGGCTGGGCTCACTGCAC
>NW_005363687.1:1480923-1482265 GCF_000412655.1 Myotis brandtii
AGTTACGCTGTAGCGACTGCTTCGTGTGGAACCGGCAGCAGACGTGGCTGTGCGTGGTGCCTCTGCTCATCGGCTTCATCGGCCTCGGGCTCAGCCTGATGCTCCTCAAATGGATCGTGGTGGGCTCCGTCAAGGAATACGTGCCCACCGACCTGGTGGACTCCAAGGGGATGGGCCAGGACCCCTTCTTCCTCTCCAAGCCCAGCTCCTTCCCCAAGGCCATGGAGACCACCACCACGACCACTTCCACCGCGGCCCCCGCGACCCCCGCCTCCGGCGGCGCCGCCTCTTCCAGGACGCCCAACCGGATTAGCACCCGCCTGACCACCATCACGCGGGCGCCCACTCGCTTCCCTGGGCACCGGGTGCCCATTCGTGCCAGCCCGCGCTCCACCACGGCACGGAGCACGGCGGCCCCCTCGACGGTCCTGTCCACCACGGCCCCTGTCTTCAGTAGCAGCACGCCCGGCTCCAGACCCCCGGCGCCAGGAGCCCCCAGCACCCAGGCAATGCCCTCCTGGCCCACTGCGGCATTCGCTACCTCCTCCTACCTTCACGATTCCACTCCCTCCTGGACCCTGTCTCCCTTTCAGGATGCTGTCGCCGCCTCCTCCTCCCCCACCACCACCACCTCGTCTTCCTCCTCTACCACCACCGCCACGCCAGAGACCAGCACCAGCCCCAAATTTCGTAAGTAAACACTGTGTTTGAACTCTGATCTGCGACTGAGTTTCCTTTCCTTCCTCCCGCTGTCTTTTCCCCTCGCTGCCTGTCATCTAACCATCCCCCCTCACCCCCACTCCAGGTTTGGAGCACTTTGTGCGATAGATAGTTAAAACTGGCCACAGGGGAGGAAACGGTGCCCGCCTGTTTGGGGTACATGGGTGGGGTGGGGGCGGCAGGAAGCGGACGGAGATTGCCAAGCCCCACGGGCCCTGCTTCAGTGGGTCCCAAATGGGAACACACCTAACTCCCTGCAAAGGGTTAACGCGAGAGCGCAGCCTCCACACTGCAGACCTGCTGGCCGGCTCTGGGCTCTGGCTCCTTTTGAGAGCCTGGGAGGAAGGGGGGAAGAAGGGAGGGTGGGCCTTCCCCAAGGCCATGAGCCCTTTCCCTGCCTTTAGGAAGGAAAGCAAAGCAAATGCAAACTGACCGACATCGACCACCAAGGGAAGTTATGTCCCGGTGGGGCGGTGGAGGGCGTGGGCTGATGATTTGATAGAGACCTCGGTGAAAAGAAGCTGGAGACACTCAGGGCAGCCCTGAGCCGGGCTGGGATCAGGAAGGGTTAATTTGAAGCTATTGGGGGAGGTAGGGAAAGGGGGCGGTTCTCAGCACAGTG